>NC_137693.1:4964372-4971872 GCF_963989245.1 Nansenia antarctica | reverse complement strand
GATTAAAATATATCTGATCCTAGATCAGCGCTATAATGGATGTTGACTAAAAGTGCACCTAAATCCACGCCCATCTCTCTCTAACCGCTGATCCAAAATCAGATTAATGACATTCAGTTGACGACGTGACACAAGGGCTCCTGATTGGTCTAAATGTGAACTGTGGTATTATTGTTATTGTGTACAGGCCACCGTAGTGACATCCGGGGGGTATTCCATCAACATCGCTAAAGGGAAAATCCAGGTTTAGTCTGATAAATCTCGCGAGAGTTCTTACAAATATCCAGGCATGCTTGAGTGTGTTGTTGACAATCGTTCATGTCCTTCATTAAACGTTTAGCTTTGTCATTTGATACGCCGCCTACGACTACCATCTCTCTGCACTACAGTAAACAGTTAATCAGTAACGTTAGCCGCTTTTGTACTCATGTAGGCCTACTTCGTATTATATTATAGCTGATGATCTTTGTGTGTGTATGTGACTGTCAGTCACAAGTTTATATTCTGTATATTCATTATTTATTTTTTTTGGCCATCCTCTAGTTTTGGCTGTGATTAGAAAAAAAAAAAAAAAAAAAAAAAACGCTGTTTTGAGCGCGCGTGCGCGTTTCATGCGCGCGCACGCGAAAAAATCGCGCGCGCGCGGTCGGCACTACCCGCCACCATGGTAAAAATTCCTGGAGGAAACACTGCCTAGACTAATTCCTAACTATTAGACTATTAATAAGCCTCTTAGGAGTTAACCTCGGGTGAGCGTATGCCATTTAGCTTTTATCCAAAGCGACTAATTACATTGCAGTGAGTGCATACACTTTTCAGTATATACGGTGCCAGTGGGAATCGAACCCACAACCTAAGCGTTGTCAGTCACCATGCTCAACTGAGTACCTCCAGCAAGAATCCCCAATCAAGTGCTAGCAGCAGGACCAGATTAGGAGCAGTTGGTTTCCACTATTTGGGGGCTAGCCAGTAACTCCAGGAGAGAAGCATATATATATATATACACCCAATATCCACCTCACTTTGTATGCATGTCCTGTTGTCTGCTGTGTTTGTCCAGGTAAAACAATCTAACTTGATGTGGTCCTGTTGAATGCATGAATGCAAAGACAGCTGAGTTGGGGCTTGGGGGGTATTCTAATATTCAGTGGGGCATGCTTACAAAATATAATTATACTGATGTGGAACTCTACTAGATAAGATCATCACGTGACTGCAATGGAACAGCCAGTATTGCGAAATAGGCCTGGCTCTCTGGAGCAGGTTGAAGCATAGCAGCACAATTGGACTCCAACACATCAAAGTTGACTCAAATGCAGCTATAAGCTAACTGGCTTAGCTGGGGTAGACATCTAGCAAGCGATCTAGCTTGATCGCTCGCTTCACGTCAGTGAAACACATGCAAGCAATGCACATTGTGGTATGCACGTCAAAGCATGTTATTCCCCATTGCTGTCTGCAATGCATGCAACTTGCCTCTGGAGTTTGGGCCTGGTAGCATAACCCAGCCAGCTACCATCGCCCTGTGTTGGGTTAGAATTAGTTAGAATTAGTCTTTTACTCACGAGATACAACGGTGCATATATCTTGAAGGACACCTCCAGGGCCCCGGCGGTGATCTCCAGGGTGGAGAGCGCACATGACGGGTTCCAGGTGTGTCCGATCTCGTAACAGCTGTGCGGTATCTTGCTCAGAGCGGCCATGTCTGTCTGAAGGGTGCACGGGAGCGAGCGCTGCAGAGTAGACGGAAGCGCGCTCTCGATTGTGTCATTGTGCGCGCGCGCCCCCGCGACTGTACGCGATTGAGGTAAGAGGTCATGTTCGGGGTAACACACACACACGCATGCGCACACACACACACACACACACACACACACACACACACACACACACACACACACACACACACACACACACACACACACACACACACACACACACACACACACACACACACACACACTGACTGATACAAATACTTATGTGTAATATACTTAATGATACTGCTGGCTGCACTGTAGCCTCTTAGGACAGACATAATCAGTCTATACATTCTGTAGTCCTTACTTTAAACATGTCCTGCATTCTGGGCAGTAACTCAGCCTTTTGGCATATTATTATTATTATTATTATTATTATTATTATTTTGTATGAATGATGGCAGGCAGGCACACATGGACAAGTTGCAGTCTGTGTGTGTGTGTGTGTGTGTGTGTGTGTGTGTGTGTGTGTGTGTGTGTGTGAGACACTAAGCTAAGAGAGTAAGAAAGATGTAGGCTAGGCCTCATTTATTGTTTGTTTCATTGTTCACAACCAGCGACAACAAAGTGAATGAATAAAAAATATAATTCCTGTTTTTTTGTCTTCAGTTAACACAGATATCGTGATGTATCGCTGATGAATTGTCTCACTATGTATCGATCGATTATCGCAGAATCCCTGATAGGATTCATCAACCACACCTTCACATTCACCTAGAGACTAGTCACTAATGTACTCCCAGCTGTTTGAAAAAAGCCTTCAGTAAAGACGACAGGGCTAGGGGAGGAAGGGGTTTGTCGTCACACGGGTTGGTTGTCACACTCATCATATTTCGGCCACTAGGTGGCGCTGTCGCGAAATGTTGGTACTGAAATGTTCACAATTGAGATCAGGATTCAGCTACATCTTCTTCTCTGGATATAAGACACTTCAACTTGAGGTGAGAGGACGTTTTGTGTTTTTCATGTCAAATTGTAAATACGGGAAAGCAGGTGTGCTGACCGAAGGTAATCTTCAGCTGTACTTGATCATATATTGTGTATTGTTGGTATTATATTCACTGCTCTGTTGGTGTCGGATAGTCAGTGCTCTGTTGAGAGGCAACTTATAGTAAGCATTGTTGTAGGGCTTTGGCATTACTTGATTGCTGCAATTAATGCATTTGTGCAGTCAGTGATACTTGGGGTGACAGAAATGATTATAGCCTGCTAACATTATTCATAGTAATCATCACAGCCTATACTTACTTGTTAGTCATTGTGAGTCAACGCAGTAAATGATGATAATAAAGATAATGATTCAATCATAAAATATTGCAATGCTAGATTAGGTGTTAGCTAGCGAGCTTACACAAAGCTTCTGTGGCAAACATCATGCTATGCTGTTAAAAAAGTACCAAGTACCAAGTACCAAGTTCATGAGACATTTGTTCAAAAAGCCTTCCTCACCCTCCCTCCCCCTCCCTCCACTCCCCCCTCCCTAAGCGGAATGATTTTCTCTCATTTTGCGTGTCTGTCTGTACGCACAGAGCCACACAATAAAACCAATTAATCAATTGGAGATCACCTGCCTCTTGTCTTCACTGGTAAAAGCAGTTATGGAACTAAGTAGGCATTAGAAGGGTGAAAGAGAACTGGTGAAATATGAATAAAACATGAATGGAATAAAGTTGTAATTATTTTTTATTAATTATTAAAATAATGAATGATAATAATAATTAATACTAATAATTAATAATTATTTTAATTATTTTATTTTTAAATAAATATAATAATACGTTATTATAAAGATAATATAATAATACAGTATGACATCACAAAGACACGTGACAGGTCTCTTGAGCTGAGGGGCATGATTTGTCCAAAACAAACCCAACCAATTGTAACTTTATTGTCAATAAAGTTCAGTCTAATGTAATGTAATGTAATGTAATCTAAATGAAAGAGTGGATGAATAGATGAGAGAGGAAGTACGAAACAATTAAGAGGTTATTCTGTGTGGGTTTTACTGAGTAAGGCGTCTGCTAAATGTCAAAAATGTAAATGTAAATGTAAATGTAGTAGTGTAGAACTGGTAGCATTGTTGTGTAATCATTCTAAGGCATCATTCTGCAGGCCTCTTGTAGTTTTGTAGCTGTATAATATTGTTTTAAGTAGGCCTAATCAAGTAAAAAATGGTTTTGGATTATTCCAATAATTGTCACTAGATGGCAATAAAGCACCAAGCACAGTGTGTATAGGCCTATACGACGGCTGTAGGAAACGTGTGGAGAAACGAGTTAAAGAAATAACATTTCTGTTGTTTTGTGTTATATAAAACATGTCCTGTCCAAGCACACATTGGTTCAGTGGAGATGGAAGCCCAAATGAGAAAACCTAGACAATGGAAGGTAAACACATTGAAGACACAGTAGAAATTCAAATGTCTTCCCCTTGATGACAGTTGACAGTTCCCCAAACTATAGACTATTAAAAAAAGTGTGAATCAGTATTAGGCATACATTTTGAGCTGGTTGATACAGTATAACCATATTTTTGCACATTTTACATGATATAACCACTATTGTACATCTTATTACACGTCTGTACATACCATACTGTTCATAGCTACCTTAACTGTACGTAGCTCATGACTGTATACATACCTCTAATACCGTACTTGCCATACTGTATCTATCACTATAATTTATTTATATCATGTTTTATATCACTATTTGCACTTTTAGTCAGATGCTAAACTGTGTTTCATCACCTGGTACTCTGCAATGACAAAGTTGAATCTAATTTAATCTAATAACATTGTTATTTTCTAGTAAAAGGTCAATTACCCAAAAGGTAAATTTGCCATCCCCATAAATCCAAATCTGGGATTTAAAATCATCAATTTAAATGAAATGTTCAAGTCTCAGGTCCTCTTGTAAAATGTTCCCTGATGATGGGGCGGCAGCTAAAAGAGAGGCTGCTTGCTTTACAGTACTTGGTCCAGCTGTACTGTAGGCAGTTGGTCAGCAGGTGTCACATTGACACCATAGGTTTCAGTTGTGTTTATTATATATATATATATATATATATATATATATATATATATGAATATTATGTGTGCGTTTTTCTTATTTTCCATTACAGGCCTATGATGACTCAGTTGTTGGGAGCAGGAGGGTTTGAGCATGATGTGACATCAAAGTTGTATAACCAAAGGGGTTTAGTCCCTATAGGCCTAGGCCTGGCAAAGGCTTGTGCTTTATGATGTAGGCCTATGAGTATAGGAAAGTCTACTCTATGACTTGTTAAACTAGGCCTATAATAACAACCCTATACAGTTATGGCATAATCTACACCCTATATGCAATGAGGAGAAATGGCGAGTTGAATGAATGTATTCTTCATTCCTTCTACAGCACAGGTCGCATGCGACCAACGTCCCACTCTTAACATTGCCTTCCTGGTAACGTCACTCAGCAAGGATGTTGGACTAGTGTAATGATCATGGTCATGACTCATAGCAGTGGTGGACTCAGGCTGTTTGAAGGGCAGGGGCGAAAAGAAAAAAAAGGGCACCTACTGCTCAACATGGGACCCCATCAGTGCACATGGTCAAGTTTAGACCATTGGAAAGGCAGCCAATAGGGCACATCCTCTCATTTTGCCACTCAAAAGGGCACTTTAGTGCGACGTTTTTCAACTGTGGGGGCACATGGTCAAGTTTAGACCATTGGAGGGGCACCAATAGGGCACGTCCTCTCATTTTCGCCACTCAAAAGGGCATTTTGGACACTCAAAAGGGCACTTAAGACAGACGTTTTTCAACCGTGGGGGCACCAGGAGGGGCGCGTCGCCCCCCCTGCCCCCCCCCCCCCTGAGTCCGCCAGTGACTCATAGTGTAATGATCAATATTAGTATCATTATTAAGGGTCATATATCATAACAGCAGATCTGAGGTGAATCTAATCTCAGTCATTTGTCCTCCTGGTATGTGTTGTCCATGCACAACCAGAGAGGGCGGACCGGTCACTGGGTTTCGGTGCCAGAGTCTACAGACACACTCAAATGAATGGCGCGACTGTTTCGCCAAGCAGCAGTTTCATAAGCACGTACTCCTCTCGAATACCCGGTGTTTACGCGTATGCATGGGGGGAGTTAACGGAAGTTTTTATTCTCATTGTCCGTCTCTAACACGAGCACTGCAGTCACCCGACCGGTCCACCACAGCAGTCCCGCTGCACTGACCGATACGTTACTGAGCAATGGTCGGGTTTAGGAGACTCTTCCTCCCGGGTCTGGCGGTGCTGCTGGCGTCTCTGATGGAGGGGGAGGGCAGGGAGAGGGTGTACCACGTCGGGATCAGAGAGGCGGACTGGGATTACGCACCGAGCGGCAAAAACCTTATCAACGGGAAAAACGTCACCGAAGATGAGTGAGTTTGTATAGCATCTGTTAATTAAAATAATTGGACACTAGAGCACACTGCATATTTGCCTCTTTTTGCCTGCTCCTAAGAATGTTGTTTACTACTGAGAGTGGGCACACTTAAAGTATGTTTAAGGTTAAACAATGAGTATTGCAATATTTGATAGGCACACAAATTTGGCATAATAGTCACACAAAAACGCATCATATCAATCAGTCAAGCCTTTTATTTGGGATTTGGGATTATTTGACCCGGTGTGAACCCAGCCCATGATGTACCGGTTAAGTGTGCCTCGCTATCTGAGGACAGGTGATTCCTCTGAAGGATGCCTCTGTTTTCTCCATTCCTGTGCAGATTGCCTATAGGCCTAGGGTGAGGGTTACTACTATATTCTGAATTGAAATAACTGCTCTTGAACTACTCTATATCAAGAACTACTCTATATCAGTAGCTATCTTGCTTAAGATTAACTATTGACCTTCGACATGCTTATTATTAGCTTGTTTAAGCAAATCCATCTATTGTTCTTTGACATACTTATTATTATTATTCCAATTCTTCCACCTGCTGCTGCTTCTACAACTTCTAATCTATTTACACTACCCCATGTGTAGGGTAATGTACCCCATGTGTAGGGTAATGTACCCCATGTGTAGGGTAATGTACCCCATGTATAGGGTAATGTACCCCATGTATAGGGTAATGTACCCCATGTGTAGGGTAATGTACCCCATGTGTAGGGTAATGTGCCCCATGGGTAATGTGCCCCATGTGTAGGGTAATGTGCCCCATGTGTAGGGTAATGTGCCCCATGTGTAGGGTAATGTGCCCCATGTGTAGGGTAATGTGCAAACTCCAACATTTTGGGGGAAAGGCATTTGAAGCAGCTGTCAATGACTTTGTTAACCTTGGGGTGAAACGTCCACAGTCAGTTCAGGATCTACAGTGCCTTCCACAATTATCGGATGAGTAAAAAGATGAGTGAAAAGGGTTATACTAATGAAAAGATGAGTAAAAAGGGTTAAAAATAATTTACCTTTTGGTGAATTAGCTTCATGTCACACTGAAAAAAAGAGAAACAATTTTATTGAAGTAAATTTATTCAGAAATAAAATAAAATCTGTCTTAAAAAAAGAATGATTTCTAACAAAACCATAATATGTGCCACAATTATTGGCACCTCTAGAAATTCGTATTAATAAAATGTAACCGAAGACATATACAGTATATCTTTTAAGTTGATCAGAGTAGTAGTAATCCATGACTTCCTGTTTCACTGCGGTATAGATATGAGGTATGAGGTGACACAGAGGTCATTATTCCCTTATTCAT
>NC_137693.1:4956872-4959372 GCF_963989245.1 Nansenia antarctica | reverse complement strand
TGTTTGTTCACTAGGGGCACTGTACCCAGACAGAACCTCGGGCCGGCTAAAGAAGGACGATGCTGTTCCTCCCGGGGGCAGCTACACCTATCGTTGGGAGGTCACTCCAGAGTTTGCCCCTACGGAGGGGGATGCCAACTGTCTGTCCTGGGTCTACCACTCCCACGTGGAAGCCTCTCGGGATATCTCCTCTGGTCTCATAGGGCCACTGCTCACCTGCAAGAAAGGTGTGTGTGTGTGGAGTATCTATTTACAGTATAATATCCCCCCTTTACCACCCACCCATCCACTTTGTTTTTCTTCCTCGTGATTATATCAGTAACATTTTCTTAACAGGTCAAGATGCTTTAGGACTCCTGTGTGTTTTTCCACAGTTATATAGGTTGTAGGCAGGTAGAGTAGGTGGACTCCCACGCACGCACCTGTTTTCTCCTCATGAACTCTGAATGTAAAAGACAATAGATTTTTTTTAAACAATGCTTTAAAAACAGGAGTCCTGAAGCAGAGTCCCAGATCTGGACGTGAGCCAGAGCGACATGAGCCAGAGCGTTTGGATGTGGACCAGGACGTCTTCCTGTTGTTTACCGTGATGGACGAGTCTCTCAGCTGGTACCATGAGGAGAACATACAGACATTCTGTTC
This sequence comes from Nansenia antarctica, assembly GCF_963989245.1. Lineage (NCBI taxonomy): Eukaryota > Metazoa > Chordata > Actinopteri > Argentiniformes > Microstomatidae > Nansenia > Nansenia antarctica. Next base: position 4,958,730 of record NC_137693.1, on the reverse strand, counting down.
TGACCCGAATGGAGTCGACCCAGATGACCCTGACTTCCATGAGTCTAACCTGATGCACGGTGGGTACTGGGTACTACAACTCTGCAGGATGTCGGCAGACTACACTGATTCATTTCCACCTGAAGACTTTCCATCACTTTATGGTTGACCGTATCTTAGAGTGTCTCTCTGACTTTAACTGGAGTAAAATCCCATATCTCCTTCCTTTTTAGTCCCTTGTAGTCCCTCTCAGTACTGTAACATAAGAAAACTGAAGGACACAAACAAAGTTGTTGTTGTAATGGTTGGTGGAGGTGACGTTTAAGAGGGAGTGTGAAAGGGCTGACTTTGTGTTTCTCTGTCCTCTCCTCTCCTCTTCTGTCCTCTTCTGTCCTCTACTCCCCTCCCCTCCCCTCCCCTCCCCTCCTCTGCTCCCCTCCCCCCTCCTTTCCTTTCCTCTGCCCGACAGCCATAAACGGATACTTGTATGGTAACCTGCCTGGCATGGAGCTGTGCCAGTCCCGGCCTGTTGCCTGGCATCTGTTTGGCATGGGAAACGAGGTGGACATCCACTCGGCCTACTTCCAGGGGAACACGCTATTGAACCAGGGTCACCGCACAGACACACTCAGCGTGTTCCCAGCCACCTTCGTCACCGCTGAGATGGTCCCCATAGCGACGGGGAAATGGCTGCTGAGCTGTCAGGTCAATGACCACCTAATGGGTAGGACATCTGAGCTGTCACTCCTGACTTATTACTATATTGATCTCTATAAAGGTTAAATAAAGGGGTAGTGGTGGTCTAGTGGATAGTGAGTTGGACTTGTGATCGGAAGGTTGTGAGTTCAAATCCCGCCTGAAACCAAACCACTACTAGTGTGCCCTTGAGTAAGGCACTTAGCCCTCAGTTACTCCAGGGGGAATGTCCCTGTGATTCGTAATTGTAAGTCGCTTTGGCTTAAAAGCTTCTGCTAAATGGCAAAATTAATAATAATTAATTAATTAATTAAAGGGCAGGTGAAAACACATTCTGGGCAGTAGAAAGCAGATTCTCAAGGGTTGCACACAACAGATGAATGCAATTTGGCATTTATGGTTGCTCCTCTCTTGTAATCGGTGTTCATCTCCAGCCCTCAGGGTATATGGAACATTCTTACGTTCAAACGGCAGATTTGATTTGGGGCGCTGTGGGATGCACCACAGAGATTCCTAAATGGATGTTTTATTGATTGTGCTGTGGTGATGTTGATCGTGCCTTTTGTGTCTGAGTCATTATAGTAAAACACAAGGGTGCAACAATACCAAGGCATGCCCAGGCATGGGGGAATTCTCTAGAAACAATTCCTCTAAATTCCGCCTAATCACTTAGGAGAGATGAAGATGAAGGGTTCCATCGCACAGCTTTCACCAATACAGACGTGTCAGATATGGTACTAGTTCTGGGAAGGGAGGAGGGAATGGCAATGGTTTCATGTTCAACATCCTAAAGTTGAGAGAGAGAAAGAGAGAGGGGGGGGAGAGTTAGAGAGAGCGAGAGAGAGAAGAATGCTGACATTTGGGAAAGTGTGTCCTCTTTCACCACACAGGGAACAGTGTGTTCATGCTTTGATGACCTCACTGACAGTCAGCATTACTATGTCAGCAGCATTACTCTGTGCTTAGCTTTGGCCGTGACTGGATTTATTAATTTATTGATTGTTTTATTGATTGTTTAATGAATTGATTGATATTATTTTGAGGTAAGATAATTTTGAATGTGGGTCCAGAGGGATATTAGATCACATTTTTTCCCAATGTGGTCTTTGATGGAAGCAGAATTCCTTGAATAGCCTTGAGCACCGGAGTACTGGGCTCTCATACAAAATGTAAACATTTAAAA
>NC_137693.1:4931872-4951872 GCF_963989245.1 Nansenia antarctica | reverse complement strand
AGAGCGGAGGTTGGGGAGCAGATCCACATTACTTTGAAGAACAAAGCCGGTCGTCCATACTCTATACAAGCCCACGGAGTGGAGACCAGCGACACACACACATCTGTCCAACCAGGTGAGAGAGATGGGTGCGGGCAGGCTGAGAGCCTACACATTGTCTCTGTGTGTGTGTGTGTGTGTGTGTGTTACTTACTTACTTACTCCTCTTCCTGCCCTATGGGACATAAGGCTTCAGTGAGCTCTCTCCATTTCATTCAGTCCGTGGCAGCATGCTGTGCCTGTGTCCCCATGACAGGTTAATCTGTTCCAGCTCTTTTTTCTTTTTTTTAAGTTATTTTTTCTGAGTGGGGCAGTCCCACTCATATTTTTCATTTTATTGATAGATACAGTGAAGATTTAGACAGGAAGGATGGGTGAGAGAGAGAGGAGGGATGACATGCAAGATATGTCCCCGGCCGGAATCGAACCGGGCGGGGGCCCTGCGGTGGTCAGCGCTTAACCCGCTACGCCACCTAAGCGCCCCTGTTCCAGCTCTTTTGTCACAGTTCTGCGCCAGGTGGCCTCCCAGGTTTTCTTTTGCCTGGTGGCGTCCATCTTAAGGCGACCTTTGTGATCCGGTCCTGCTCCATTTTCAGCACATGTCCTAGCCATCTCAAACGTCTGTATGTAATTTCCTTGGTGATGCTCCGGCTACCTTTGATGGTTGGAGATTTTTATCTTGATGCCAAGATCTGGCATATTTCGTCTGAGGCATCCATTGTGAAAAACTTCCACTCTTCTCATGTCGGTTTTGACCACTCGCCAGCTCTTTGAACCATACAGCAGAACAGACATTATACAAGAGCATCTTTGTTTTAACAAACAACCCTAGTCGACTATCTGTACAGTATAGTACAGTGGATTGTGTACATAGCCTTTATTTATGTAAACCAGCTCCTTCCCTTCTTGTGATTTTTTTTTCTAAAAGTTTTTTTTTTTTTTCCCCTTTCCTAACACCAGGGGAGCCACCCCTCCTAAATGTCGTTGTTTGGTACCTGTACTGTAGCAATGACAAATAAAGTCCATTCATTCATTCATTCATTGTATTACTTGGACCTCCAGATGGAACGGAGTTGGGAGAAGGCACCATGAGCCTTTCCCAGCCTTGATTTTATGTCTTTTTGGGCCCTGATGAGGCTGCCCAGGTAGGTGAAATCTTTCACAAACTCAAATGATTCCCCATTCACAAGGATGGGTGCTGCGGGGATGGAGTTTACATACCTGTTGATGCCGAGCCTAACCTGTCTGGCAAAGTTGTTGAGCCTGTCAGTGTTAGCCTGTATGTTGGAGTGGTTGGTTGAAAGGAGAGCGAGATTGTCGGCGAAGTCAAGATCTTCCAGCCGGGAGAACAGGGTCCACTGGGTGTCTCTGGGTCTGTCTACTGTGGTGTGGGTTGTGATCCAGTCTATGGTAACAAGGAAGAAGATAGGAGAGATGATGCACCCCTGTCTCACTCCGGACTGCACGGAAAACCACTCAGAGAGGGTATTGCCCATGATGACACTGCACTCAAAATGTTCATAGAATGTTTTTATGATTGTGATGATCTTTGGTGGTATTTACATAGGAGGGCAGTATCTTCCAGAGAGTGTTTCGGTGGATACTGTCCAAGGCCTTCCTGAAGTCTACAAAGTTGATGTAGAGGGGTGTGTTCCATTCTAACCACTGCTCTATGATGTTTCGCAGAGCAAAGATCTGGCCCGTATATCCTCTTCCCTCCCTGAAGCCTGCTTGTTCCTGTAAGCCTGTTGTCGATGGCCGTCTCCGTGGGGACACTGCAGAACACCTTGTTTGCAATATGGACAACTATGTCTACATATACACACCAGGGGGAGGCTGGTGGAGGTAGAAATCAGAGGATGGGCTTATTGTAATGAATGGAATGGTATCAAACGGGTCTTTCCACCCCCACCACAGATTACACATAACATAACTATGTTAGCATAGAATAGCCTACCGGTACTTCCTTCCTGCTATGACTGACTGGTGGTGGATAGATGATTCACTTTACTTCAGTCAAATGTATTTGTTTTTGTAAAGGCGTCTGGCGTCTGCTAATAAATGCCCAGAAATGTAATGTGTGCGTGTGTGTGTTGCTAAGGACTGAGGTTTCCAAGTGTCATACTGGCCTCGTGGAGCAAGGCTAATCGAATGGCATCCAAGTACAATCTGTGTAACAGCCTATGGACAACTGGCGAGGAATCACCCTTCTATCTATTGATAGAAGGGTGATTCCTCGCCAGTTGTCCATAGGCTGCGGCCTACTCGGCTTTGCTTGCCAGGTTTTCAACAAAAACCCTCTTGTCTCTCCTGGCACTCCCTGTCTTTGTTTTTATAGGACGTCTTGGCTTTCTCAAGGAGTCGTTGGGACTTGGTGTTCAGTGTCTTTGCCTTCAGCTGTTTCCTCGCTTCCATTTTCTGCCAAGTGTTAGCTCATATCCATTCTTTGGCCCCTTTCTGTTTAAAGCCCTGGGTTTTTTGGGGGGTTCTTCTTCCATTTCAGAGGCAGCATCTAGTGTGTTGAAGCGGTTTCTGAGTACTAACACAAACTCTTTGTTTTTCTTTGGGTACTAGAATTTTGCAATTTCAAATTTCTTCTGTGGCTGGCCCTGTGGGCCCGACTTACCATTAATGATAATGTGGTCTATTTTGTTGATAGTCTACCATCAGGTGACTTCCATGTGAGCTTCTGGGTTTTTTTGTGTGGAAAGATGGTACCGCCGATGACCAGGTTGTTATTCATACAGAAACCAACAAGGCGTTCGCCATTGCCCTCTCATTGTTGGAATTGTCAGTTCCCACTTTGGCTATCGCCAGTTGTTGGCTATCGCCAGTAATGCGAAGCATGTTGTGTTTGGGTACCTTTGAAACCGCCATTTGTAGTTGTTCGTACCAATCCTCTTTGACCTCCTCTTCAGTTGCAAAGCATTGTAGAATGGTGAGTTTGCAGAACTTTGAGTTGAGGCGCTCTTGGATCAGCCTCTCACGTACTGGTTCCCAATCCAGAAAGGTTTTGGATTTTCCCTTTGATATTATGATGGCTACGCCATGTGTGTGGGTATTCTCGTGGCCTGAATGGAGGATGACAGATCCATCATGCAGCACTTGACGTCCGGAGCCGGTCCAGTGACTTTCACTTATCCCCAGGTTGTCCAGGTGGTACCTCTTCATCTCACGGAGGACTTGTGCTATCTTGGAGGTCTCGTGCATGGTTTCAGACATTCCATGCTCCCAAGGTTTTAGGCCCTAGCAGACCCTCTTTCGCACTCCTGACTTCCTTTCGGCTTTCATCAGGAGTGGTCATATTGCCACTCAAATAGTTTGGGTGGCTGGGGTCTACCATCGGCATGATGTCAAAAGGTTTGCTCATTGTAGTTTCTGTAATGGTAGGTTTTTCTTTTTTTACGGGGTGACGTTGTTAGCGCCACGCCCAACCCCCAACCTGGAGGGCCAGTGTGCTGAGTGTGTGTGTGTACAGGAAGTGATTTACTGCCCGATCACGTCTCTTCACTACACTGGCTCCCCGCTGGTGGAATGAGCTTCCCACGGCTGTCAGAACTGCAGAGTCACTACCCATCTTCCGTCTGAGATTGAAGGCTCATCTCTTCAGGTTACACCTTAACTGCTCCTCCTGAGACATCTACTACACCCCAGCACTGCATCCCCTGAGACACCCGCTTTTCCCCTATACTATGAATCCCCTATGACTTCTACTGTCCCCCTTGTACTGTTTCTCTGTTCTCCAGTGATTCCTTTTATCACTGAGACTGCCAATGGCCCCGGGCCTGAGATAGATTACTCTTCCTGCTACGACTGGTGGGTTGATGATTCACTTGCTTAGTCAACTGTATTGATTGTAAGTCGTTTTGGAATAAGGCGTCTGCTAAATGCCAAAAATGTAAATGTAAATGTAAGTGTGCATACTCCCCTCCTATCAGGTGACATGACAGTGTTCCGGTGGGATATCCCTGAGCGTTCTGGCCCAGGGGTCTCGGATCCAAACTGCATCTCCTACGCCTACTACTCTACTGTCAACTTCGTCAAGGTACAGTGCACGCATGTATGACATACGCTATTGTTTCACATTAATGTTATGCTTATTTAACATACTTATTACATATGACACACTTTTATGACACAATTAATTCCCGCTGGGACCATATATACTGAAAAGTGGATGCACTCACTGCAATGTACGTCGCTTTGGATAAAAGCATCAGCTAAATGACATATTGTTATTATTATATTACTTTGTGTGTGTGTGTGTGTGTGTGGTTGTGTGTGTGTGTGTGTGTCTGGTTCTGAAGGACATGTTCAGCGGTCTGCTGGGGACCTTGGTGGTGTGCAGGAGGGGGACTCTGAGGACGCTGCAGGCCGGGGCGAGGGAGGGACACAGGGTGGGGGGAGACAGGCGGAGGGGGGACGTCCAGCGGGAGTTTGCTCTGCTCTTCCTGGTGTTCGATGAGAACCAGTCGTGGTACCTGGACGACAACATAAGAACCTATCTGAATGCAGACCCAGATAACGTTACCATGGACGAGGGGTTTGAGGAGAGCAACAAAATGCATGGTGAGAGAGAGAGAGAGAGAGAGAGAGAGAGAGAGAGAGAGAGAGAGAGAGAGAGAGAGAGAGAGAGAGAGAGAGAGAGAGAGAGAGAGAGAGAGAGAGAGAGAGAGAGAGAGAGAGAGAGAGAGAGAGAGAGAGAGAATGTGAGACAAAGAGAACCTATGGGTTTTAGAACATAGGTCTTTGTTTCGGTGTGTTGTAGGTAGGCCTATGTATCTTATAACATGTGGTGTGTGTGTGTGTGTGTGTGTGTGTGTGTGTTTGTGTGTGTGTGTGTGTGTGTGTGTTGTAGGTATAAACGGGAAGCTGTATGGTAACCTCCATGGCCTGACCATGGCACACGGGCAGAAGGTTGACTGGTATCTACTGGGCATGGGCAATGAGGTGGACATGCACACAGTCCACTTCCACGCTGAGACCTTCACTTATATGGTAACATCATCATCATCATCATCATCACCAAACTCAGAACATCTTAGGAAGTCATTTATTTATTATGTTTATATTTTACAGTAAAATAAGTCAAGATAGATAATATAAGAGATCACATCTCATCACACCATAAAAGAAACTCCCTGAGTGATATAGATGGATTGTGTTTCCCCCCAGAATGAATCAATTGAAATCACCAAGGTCTGCTCAGATAGACAGTTGAAGAGACGGCCTTTATTTAGCTGATCAGCGACTCACAGTACTCGTGCGACAATTGTGAGCGGGTAGTTTTCTTCAGTACACAGTTTTTATGTTCTCTGCTACCTGCTGACACAGTATCAGCTGGACATTGCAAATCATATTCTTCTGACAAAACTGCTGAACTCGCTTCTCGATATAGGGCCTTAGGAAACCCAGTATCTTAAGTTACCATGGTGACTACTAGTCTCTGGCCTCTCCTAGCTAGTGGTCTATTTTGGCTCAGCGCCACTTCTCAAATAACAGGGGCATAACAGAGGCGTACTGGCCAGTTGACTATCTTCCAGAACACATCATAACACTGAGTAACAGACAGACTGATCGTCCTAATGACACGCCCACACTCTTCTTCTTCTCCCATACTCCGCCTTCATCTCCGTTCTTTGTTCATCTCCTCCTCCCCGTCTCTTCCCCCGATCCCTGTGTGTTTGGGTATGTGTGTGTGTATGTGTGTGTGTGTGTGTGTGTGTTTGGGTATATGTGTGTGTGTGTGTTTGGGTATATGTGTGTATGTATGTATGTATGTGTGTGTGTGTGTGTGTGTGTGTGTGTGTGTGTTTCAGACGGACCGTGTGCACCGTGCGGACGTGTTTGACCTGTTCCCAGGAATCTTCCAGACAGTAGAGATGGTGGCAGGGAACCCTGGGACATGGCTGCTACACTGTCATGTCACTGACCACATCCACGCTGGCATGGAGACCATGTTCACCATCACAGGTGTGTGTGTGTGTGTGTGTGTGTGTGTGTGTGTGTGTGTGTGTGTGTGTGTGTGTGTGTGTGTGTGTGTGTGTGTGTACTGGATGGATGGATATATCATATTTTCGTTAAAATAAACCACAGAATAATTAGCTCATCTAAATCGTCCTTTGCTAAAATACACATTTCAAACATATTTTCTTTCGAACAAATGATATATAATCTAAATGTAACTCATGTTTTTACCCCCCTCTTTATGGCTCACTTCTTCTCCCCCATCTCTCCCCTCCACACCCTCCTGTCTCACCCCAACCTCTGTCTCTTCCATATGCAGCAGCAGGAAGTAGTGGTTCTGTAGGAGGTTGTGGCGCCACCCTACTTCTGGCACTGACCCTGTGGCTGTTGGAGGCAGCACCAAACTAGAGAGGGGACGTGTGTGTGTGTGTGTGTGTGTGTGTGTGTGTGTGTGTGTCTGTGTCTGTGTCTGTGTCTGTGTCTGTGTCTGTGTGTCTGTGTGTGTGTGTGTGTGTGTGTGTGTGTGTGTGTAACATTGGCATTGCACTAGAGGGGGGAATGTAATTAAATGTAAAAAAAATATAGAACTTTCAGACAGATCAAAGTCCTATAATAGCAAAATCACAACAGAATCAGAATTGCTTTTATTACATCTCACTGTACAAGTATACAAGAGTGAAATTATTTGGCTTTGGTTCCTCAACCTTGGCATTGCAGCATTTAGATACAAAGTCACAATAATAATAAGTAGAGTAAATAAGTAAAATTAGTAATCATCAGTAATAAATTGATGTTTTTAGAGTGGCTTCAATAGTGCAATGGATGAATGGGGTTATGTAATAAATCAAAGTATATATTGTATGATAAAATCTTTTTAAAAGTGGTGAATAATGTGTATGTTTGCTGTACCAAAATGACTACTGTACCACATATCTATTGTTTAATATGTGCAATAAAAATAACTGTATTTCTTATTATTATGCAGTTCATGTCATCTATAAAAGTGAAGAGTAATCTTCTAGGAAATGCTTGGGCAGAGAGAGAAAGAAATGCCCTAATGGTTCCTGCTTCCCTATAGACCTATCCTTTTATCTTACCATGACTGATGGATAGATGAGTCACTTACTTAGACAAATGTATTTGTTGTAAGTCGCGTTGGATAAAGGCGTCTGCTAAATGCCCAAATTGTAAAAAGAAAAAATTGTATACCACACGGTGGCGCTGATATGTCCTTAGAGCTTTGAATTAGATTTCTAACGGGGCATAAGAGGTACACCAAACGGAACACACAGGAATTGCATTCTCTGACTCTTCGGATAACGGGGTCATTGTAATGCATGGAATGTAATCAGGAATGCGTGACGTTAGAATTATAAGGTTCTATCTCCATTGTTTTCAAAATTGAGTTTTTTTTTTTTACATAATCTGATCCATTGGGTGTTTATTAATGCCTGTGTGGTGTTATTTTTTAAATGTTGAAATGTTTTAGTTAGTAATTAATAAAACACAAAGGTTCCATCTCACAAAACATAATGGGATGTAAAAACTTTGACGCTCAATATCTCTGAACTGCCCTAAACGGAGATAGAACCTTAGAATTCTAAACGGAGATAGAACCTTAGAATTCTAAGCTCACGAATGGTGTTTCATTCCATTCCATGCATTACAATGATTCCTCTCCTCATTACAATGAGCCTGACCTCCGATGTCTATCTCCATCAGCCTTCAATACACATAATTGACCATTAGGCTGCATAAGAGTGAGGTCATTTCCTTAGGGCCTTTTCTCTTATGTTTTTGACTACAGAACGTAGAAAATCGCAATTTTACCCTAACCCACATGTAGAGAGTGGTATAATGGTGCTGGAGATAATCAATATGAGGTGGTAACATGTTGAAGTGTCAATTGTAACCGTTTTACCAGCTATTGTGTCCCTGTTTGCCCACAAGAGGAGACTGTTCAGTTCTTTACCGATTACAATTATAGGTGTTTGTTCATCACCTTTGTGGTGACATTTAATCACATTCTATAATCATTACGGCGTCAATGATTTGTTTAGTTAAGTGCCAAGCGTAATGAGTAATTCAGTGATCACTAAACGCATTGATTAAGGCATTACGTGAGCTTAGAATTATAAGGTTCTATCTCCGTTTAGGGCAGTTCAGAGATATTGAGCGTCAAAGTTTTGACATTCCATTATGTTTTGTGAGATGGAACCTTTGTATTTTATTAATTACTAACTCAAAAATGTCAACATTTTAAAAATAACACCACACAGGCATTAATAAACACCTAATGGATCAGATTATGTAAAAAAAACTCAATTTTGACAAAAATGGAGATAGAACCTTATAATTCTAACGTCACGTGGCGTCGCCAAGGCCTCAGGTTTGACTGACGGGTCCGACATCTCACACAGACTTCTTAAGTCACGTTTTTACTGTGGACGCTTCTAACCCATGAAACACGTGACCGAGTTTTAGTGGATTTGTATAGTGATTCATCCGGGATCTGTAGGTTTAGCAGTAAAAGTCGCATGTATACAGTCATTTAATGGAAGGTAAACCTAAAGTTAACTCAATTTACCCAACTTTTTTATTTATTTTTATTTTGGTCAATACGTTCTGCTAGGTCAATGTTATTTAATGTATTAAATACCTGTATAAACACAAACACTTCTATCAATGTCTTTTTTCCATCAACTATTGTCTTTTTAAATGTTTTATCTATTTACTTCTTATATTTGCTTTTATTCATTGTATTTTTTATTTTCTTACGATGCTCCTCTTGCTGTATTTTTAAATAATGTATACAGTGTAGTGCCGGAGGAAAAAGGAAAGACGTAGGCAACGTAATGATAACTGTTTAATCAAAATAACAACTTGTACTCTCAGTACAGGACCAGAAAATAGATCACCAAAACTGTTGTGTCTAAACAGGAAGTTGCAACGTTAATAATCCTCCCCTCTGCCCCTAGTGCCAGAACTGGTTCCCTCCCACTACACAACCAACAGTAAGAGGAGAACATGAACCCATAATGTAGTCACTACACCAGCCCCCCCAGTGTTCACCTCAATATTGGAAATCCTCACGGCGAGGAGGGCGTATGGCCCGGCCCCTACGATCGTAGGTAAAGTCAGGAGGTGCGGGAGGAGGTGTGACATCGCCCATCACGTCCTCCTGCAGGGAAGGACGGGGGGCAGTGACGACCGGGGGCTCGCGAGCTGCGGGGGGTTGTCAGGGTCGGAGGGGGGAATGGCCAGGGCGCGGCAGGGGAGGTAGGACTGGAGGCCGGCCTCTGCGCGGTGGCAGGGCCAAGTCCAGGGGCAGTTCAAGGTCCAAGTGGGCCGGTTTGAGGCGATCAACGGACACACACTCAGGCCTACCCCCCATGTCAACCATGAAGTTCTTGGCTCCGGCCTCGATGACACGGAAAGGCCCGTCATAAGGAGGACGTAGTGGAGTCCTGTGGCCATCATGACGAATGAAAACGAACCTCGCTGAGTGCAGCTCCGGGGGCACCCTCGAAGTAGGGACACCATGCTGCGTAGTCGGGACCGGGACGAAGGTCCTGGCGCTGTCCAGCAGGGAGGCGCGCTGAGCGGCGGCGGACCAGGGCTCCGTTGACTTGGGAATGAAGTCACCGGGGACCCGCAGCGGCTGTCCAAACACCAGCTCAGCGGACGACGACTGGAGGTCCTCCTTAGGCGCTGTCCTGAGCCCCAGCATGACCCACGGCAGCTTGTCAAGCCAGTTGCTGTCCGTGAGGCTGGCTCGAAGGGCGGCCTTCATGGATCGATGGAAACGCTCACAGAGCCCGTTCGCCTGCGGGTGATAGGCGGTTGTGCGGTGGAGCTTGACCCCCAGATTCTCCGCCACCGCTGCCCACAGCTCTGAAGTAAACTGTGAGCCACGGTCAGAGGAGAGATCAGCAGGGGTGCCGTAGCGGGAGACCCACACCGCGATGAACGCCCGGGCCAGGTCGGGGGCTGTCGTTGAGGAGAGCGGAACTGCCTCCGGCCAGCGAGTCGTCCTGTCCACCATGGTAAAGAGATAGGTGTATCCGTGCGAGGGGGGCAGCGGCCCTACCAGGTCCACGTTTACATGATCGAACCTCCGCTCAGGCACAGAGAACTGCTCCAGGGGGGCCTTGACGTGTCGATGCACCTTGGCGCGCTGGCAGGCGATGCACGTGTCTACCCAGGCCCTCACATCCCTCTTGAGCCCATGCCAGACGAATTTCTCTGACACCAGCCGTGAGGACGGTTTCCTACCAGGGTGAGACAAGCCGTGTATCGCCTCGAAGGCGGGGCGCCTCCAGTTGGCGGGGACCACCGGTCGTGGCTGACCCATGGAGACGTCGCACAGGAGCGTGGCCCCTGCGTCACCGAAAACCACCTCTTCTAGGCGCAGTCCTGTGTCCGACAACTTGAGAGCCTGGACGGCGGGGTCGGCGGCCTGGTCTGCAGCCATGCGCGCGTAGTCCAAACCCAGTTGGACCGCACCAACCACCGCCCTGGAGAGACAATCCGCGACCTGGTTGGACTTCCCAGCAACGTGCTGGATGTCTGTGGTGAACTCGGATATGTAGGCGAGCTGGCGCTGTTGGCGGTCGGACCACGGCTCCGCCACCTTGGACATGGCGTGCGTGAGTGGCTTGTGGTCCACGTAGGCCGTAAACTCGCGGCCCTCCAGTAAAAAACGGAAGTGTCTGACAGCAAGCCACAGCCCGAGGAGCTCCCTGTCGAATGTGCTGTACCTTTGCTCTCTGGGAGACAGCTGGCGGCTGAAGAATGCAAGAGGCTGCCAGGCGTCCCCAACCCACTGTTCGTACACCGCTCCCACAGCAAAGTCAGAGGCGTCCGTGGTGAGAGCAGTGGGTGCCGAGGGCGAGGGGTGGGCCAACATGGCAGCGCGGGCCAGGGCCGCCTTGGTGTCCTGAAAGGCTTTGACACGCTCCGCCGTCCAGTCCACCGGCTGCTTCAGAGTCTTGCCCTTCTGGGCATCGTACAGAGGCCGCAGGATGTGAGCGATGTGGTGGAGGAAGCGATAGTAGAAGGTTACCATCCCGATGAACCCCTTGAGCTCGCTGATTGTGCTGGGGCGCGGGAAAGCAGCGACAGCTTCCACCTTCGAGGGGAGGGGGGTCACCCCCTCTGCGGAGACCCGGTGCCCGAGAAAGTCGATGGTGTTCCGTCCGAACTCACACTTCGCCGGATTGACAATCAGCCCATGTTGGCTGAGCCGTGTGAAAAGGGCCCGGAGGTGGGACAGGTGCTCCTCCTCCGTGGTGCTTGCGACGAGGATGTCATCCAAGTAGACGAAGAGGAATGGTAGGTCCCGGAGCACCGAGTGCATGAGGCGTTGGAAGGTCTGCGCCGCGTTCTTCAGGCCGAACGGCATCCGCAGAAACTCGAAGAGTCCAAATGGCGTGATTACGGCCGTCTTAGGGACGTCCTCGGGGTGCACCGGCACCTGATGGTACCCCCGTACCAGGTCCACTTTGGAGAAGAAGCGTTTGCCTGCCAGGTTCGCTGAAAAGTCCTGGACATGTGGGACCGGGTAGCGGTCAGGCTTGGACGCGTCGTTGAGGCGGCGGTAGTCCCCACATGGGCGCCACCCGCCGTCTGACTTAGGGACGATGTGCAGGGGAGACGCCCAGGGGCTGCTCGAGCGCCGAACGATGCCCACCTGCTCCATATGCGCAAACTCCGCCCTGGCGATGGCCAGCTTCTCCGGGTTGAGGCGCCTGGCCCTGGCGTGGAGGGGAGGCCCCTCGGTCTCGATGTGGTGCTCCACTCCGTGTTTCACCGTGGGCGCGGAGAAGGTGGGCTTGGTAAGGTCGGGGAATTCGGCGAGCAGCCGAAGGTACTGGTCACTTTCGGCGAGCGTATTGGACCACCCGCTGTAGACCGCCTCCCCCTGCGTACAGGCGAAGGAAGCGAAAGTCTGTGAGTTGACCAGGCGCCTGTTCCCCACGTCCACCAACAGGTTGTGGGCGCACAGAAAATCCGCACCAAGGAGGGGAAATGTGACAGCCGCTATGACAAAATCCCACGAAAAGCATTGCCCTCCGAAGCACACGTCCACCGCCCTAGTGCCATAAGAGCAGATAGGTGTGCCGTCCGCGCCTGCCAACTGCGGACCACGCTCCTCCTTCGCCACATCCGATCTCTCTGCCGGAATGATGCTCCACTGGGCACCTGTGTCACAAAGGAAACTGCGACCAGAGGCGGTGTCTTGTATGAAGAGCAGCCTGTTGGTGACGCCAGCGCTCAGGGCCACTACTGAGTGCCGGCCCCGCCGTTTCCCGTCGGTCCGAAGGTGCAGGGTGAGCGGCACCGTTTGGCCTTGGCGCCAAAAGTGGCGTGGTAGAAACAATGGCCCGCAGCGTTACCCTGCTGGCCAGAAGGTCTGGCGTCATCCTTCGCTCTCCTGCGACGGTCGGGTGGCGGGGCGGCCGCGGGAGCGAGCAGGTCGGGGGACCGTTGAGGCATGGCCAAGACGAACCGGTCCGCCTCCCTGGCCAGGGCGCGGGGCTCCATGATGGCGGTGTTGGCCAGCGCCATCCTAACTTGAGCTGGCAATGTGCGCATGAACAGCTCTGTGAAGAGGATCATGGGGTCTTCTGTACCGAGCAGGTTTAGCATCCTCTCCATGCGCGCAGAAGGCCTCTCGTCACCCAAGTCCGACATGGCAAATAGGCGACGCACCCTCTCCGCAGTGGACAGTTCAAATGTCTCTAGAAGCAGGGCCTTGAGGCGCTCATATTTGTTCGTCGTCGGGGGAGCAGACAAAAAACCTACCACTCGAGCTGCGGTGGAGCTGCCCAACATTGCCACAGCATGGTTGTACCGGTCGTCGTCGTCATCGATGTCACTTTTGTTGAAATGTGCCTCTACAATAGCAAACCATGCAGCAGGCGTTGAGTCCCAGAACTCTGGTAGCTTGAGAGTGGGAGTGTGCGCACCACGCGTTACCCTGACAGGGGATGGTGATGGCTGCCGCTGGTTTGAACGTCTTCCTCGCCCGGACATTTTGCAGGATTGTAATGTTCGTTCGCTGGTTTTTGTACACAATTACGTTAACAAAAATCCACGTCGGGGTCACCAGTGTAGTGCCGGAGGAAAAAGGAAAGACGTAGGCAACGTAATGATAACTGTTTAATCAAAATAACAACTTGTACTCTCAGTACAGGACCAGAAAATAGATCACCAAAACTGTTGTGTCTAAACAGGAAGTTGCAACGTTAATAATCCTCCCCTCTGCCCCTAGTGCCAGAACTGGTTCCCTCCCACTACACAACCAACAGTAAGAGGAGAACATGAACCCATAATGTAGTCACTACAACAGCACTTTGAATTGCCCCTATTGTATGAAATGTGCTATACAAATAAACTTGCCTTGCCTTGCCTATTTGTATGGCGATTTCTAAACAAGGATACAAAGTGCTGGATGTTAGTTTAAACAAGGTGTTTCCATTAGGGGTTACCAACCTCTTTATTGTACTACTACTAGGCCTATCATCATCTGCATGCATGTATAGCGATATGTAATACGCACTTGAGACCCTTTAAGTTCGTTTGGAGACATAATGAATGAATGAATGAATGAATGAATGAATGAATGGTCTTTATTGTCATAATCCTAACCCTAACTCTAGGCCTAGGCCTGTAGTGAGACTCTGAGCACTAAAAGCACGAGGAGTGAACACGTTCTGGAGATGGCGGAATATTGTCTCATGTTAAAGTAAAGAGTGTGTATGCCAGGGACACCTACTTGATAGGCCTATACAGCGTATTCCCAGAACACGCACGCACACGATGTGTACGTACAGGTCTGGTTATGGGGGCTCGAGCTGTCCGTCTCATGGAAGTAATGACCTCAATTACAGCTGGCCTTCTGGAGCGCATCTGAGTTACCTTGGTGACCGTCTGGCACGTTTGGACACAAGCAAACATGTGACGCGCATATGCACGTGTATAGGTGGTGGAGTGAATGAAAGAGAGAGAGAGAGAGAGAGAGAGAGAGAGAGAGAGAGAGAGAGAGAGAGAGAGAGAGAGAGAGAGAGAGAGAGAGAGAGAGAGAGAGAGAGAGAGAGAGAGAGAGAGAGAGAGAGAGAGAGAGAGAGGGGACAGAGAGAGAGAGAGAGAAAGAGAGAGAGAGGGAGAGAGAGAGAGAGAGAGACAGAGACAGAGAGAGACAGAGAGAGAGAGAGAAAGAAAGAGAGAGAGAGAAAGAGAGAAAAGAAAGAAAGAGAGATCGAGAACGAACCATAATCATCTGAATAAAAATATGTCTGTACACGTCAGCGGTCACTGTCACTGTCAGCTATTTTTAACATTTCACAACAATGTTGTTTTCGCCGTGTGGACCCCAGGTTGTTGTTGTTGTTAACTTGATTGCGGCTTGGAAGTTGTTTTTCCTCCTCTCATATCTGTGGTTTTGAAACAGCTCAGACCTCACTTAGAGCTAGACCTTCAAAAAATGTGCTGATAGAGGATTTCCCAATAACGCATTTTAAATGTGTGCTCAGAGTCAGTGAAATGCAGGGTTACGACACCGATGTCACCCGACGGATCACAATAACGTTGCCAAGTGGCAACTAGAGCAGACTGTGCACAGGGGCGCAACGACTAGGACGCAATGACTAGGATATCGTGACGTTAGAATTATAAGGTTCTATCTCCTTTTTTGTCAAAATTTAGTTTTTTACATAATCTGATCCATTAGGTGTTTAGTAATGCCTGTGTGGTGTATTTTTAAAATGTTGACATTTTTGAGTTAGTAATTCATAAAATACAAAGGTTCCATCTCATAAAACATAGTGGAATGCAAAAACTTTGACGCTCAATATCTCTGAACTGCCCTAAACGGAGATAGAACCGTATAATTCTAAGCTCACGATATCTAATGTCCCACGGCCGTTAAAAGCCTATCATTATTCTGTGATTAAATAAACTCCCCTGTGGACAGAGACAAAGGTGCTACCCGGTGATAACACTGTGGACATAACCCCTCATCTCCGTTTCTCTGTGTGGATCCCATTGCGTCATGGGGGGCCCCATTCATTCATGTTCACTTTGTTTGTCTTAGTTTAATCTCGTATTAAAAAAAACGTCCTATCGAAATGACGTGATCTCTTAGAAATGTACTTTATCGACCCGTGTGATTCTATCGTTATGAAACCCCAACCTCTGCCCCCCTGTCCTCTGTTATGTGTGACTGTCTCTCCCTCCCTCGCTCCGGCCGGTGAATGAGCTCTGTCCCCTGAAGTCAACGAGGGAGCGGTGATTGGTCACGGCAGGTTTCAGCACCGCGGTGATTGGTCACGGCAGGTTTCAGCACCACGGACAGCCAATAGCAACGCTGGGATGTTTTGCAGGCTTCTCGGCGCGTATATAAACGCGCTCTTTCCAGAATAAAGTCACTGATGTACAGTACAGGAACCCGGTGAGTGAGTCTTTAGTATTTCATTAGAAGAGATATCAAGAAAAGAAGAGAAGAAAAGCATACTTATATCGTCAGAGTACTGTCGTACTCACTCTACAGGTAAGACACTAGACTCAGGATTGCCTTGGATGGTCAGAAACAGGCTGGAATGTGTTTATTATAGTGAAATGTTTACTAATAGTCAAAGGGCAGAAGCAATAGAGGGATCAACAATGTCATGGTTGTAGGTGAAACAGTGCTGATGTATTTAGTGATGAATTGAGGATGTGAGAATTCTGTAGAATCTAGCATGAACTGGGCAACCCTACACAATAGGGCTGGTAAAACGGCCTGTTGGTGATTGGAGCTAGTTATTTGTATGGTCTTATTATAGTGATTCTGCCGTTATGTCCCGAGATTATGATTAGAAGAGTGCCGACGGGACGGGGTACAGGCGAACTGTTTGCGTGTGTGTGTGTGTGTGTGTGTGTGTGTGTGTGTGTGTGTGAGAGAGAGAGAGAGAGAGAGAGAGAGAGAGAGAGAGAGAGAGAGAGACAGAGAGACAGAGACACACACACACAGAGAGAGAGAGAGAGAGACAGAGAGAGAGAGAGAGACAGAGACACACAGAGACACACACAGAGAGAGAGACACAGAGAGACAGAGACAGAGACAGAGACACACAGAGAGAGAGAGAGAGAGACACACAGAGAGAGAGAGAGACAGAGACAGAGACAGAGAGAGACAGAGAGAGACAGAGACAGAGACAGAGAGAGAGAGGGAGAGACAGAGACACACAGAGAGAGAGAGAGAGAGAGAGAGAGAGGGAGAGACAGAGACACACAGAGAGAGAGAGAGAGACAGAGACACAGAGAGAGACAGAGACAGAGACAGAGAGAGAGAGACAGAGACAGAGACACAGAGAGAGACAGAGACAGAGAGAGACAGAGACAGAGAGACAGAGACAGAGAGAGAGAGGGAGAGACAGAGACACAGAGAGAGAGAGAGAGAGACAGAGAGAGAGAGAGAGAGACAGAGAGAGAGAGAGAGAGAAAGAGAGAGAGAGAGAGAGACAGAGACAGAGAGAGACACAGAGACACAGAGAGAGAGAGAGAGAGAGAGAGAGAGAGAGAGAGAAAGAGAGAGACAGAGACAGAGACAGAGAGAGAGAGAAAGAGAGAGAGAGAGAGAGAGACAGAGACAGAGAGAGAGAGAGAGAGAGAGAGAGAGAGAGAGAGAGAGAGAGAGAGAGAGAGAGAGAGAGAGAGAGAGAGAGAGAGAGAGAGAGAGATGGAAAAGACTGCGTTTTGTTTATCGGCTGTCTACTGGCAGCGTTTTTGTGTTTCGGATGCCCGCTGGTAATTGCACGGGAAACTTGTGGTTCAGTGGGGCTGTTTGTTAAAGAGAGGGGGTAGACAAATGAATGGAGAAACTGTTTGGACCAATTTACCATTTCCTGTATGACACCCATAATTCCTGGGTTGTCACTATAGGCTATAAGTGTTCCCTCAATGTTAATGTGTAACTTCCCATGTACTATAGTGTAGTAAGTATTACTATAGTGTTTGTTGAATGCAAATAGGCACATGTATGTCCTAGAGTCAATGATTGATAACAGCCAACAGTGTGTTTGGGGAGGGAGAGAATATAGGATATTATTGTATGGTACCTGAAGTAGATCAGTTTGGTCAGATTCAGATTCAGATTCAGATAACGTTTATTGCCATTATGCTTGACACATATAGGAATTTGCTTTGGCATTACAGAAGGTGCATTTATGCTTTTTTCACATATATATGAACAAAACAAAGTACAATACAAATGCAAAAACAGGCAAAAACAGGCAAAAACAGGACAACACAGGACAGACAGTGCATGGATAGTGCTGTAAATAAAGTTCACAATCATCATGTGAACATCATGTTCACAATCACATAATTTATAGTGTTTATAGTGCATTGAAAGTTCATTCAAAGTCATTTCAAAATCATCGTCTTCAGCTGTAATGACCCCTCCCCTCTCTCTCTCTTTCTCAACAGACGAGTGGAACCTCTGGAGATCACTCACTCTGCACCACAAGGCTGAGTGGCTGAAACACACTTTCTGCTCGCTGCTCGCTGCTGTGGTGTTCTGCACCTCTGCCCCCCCCCCCCCCCCACTCTCTCTCGCTCTCTCTCAGCTGCCCAGTCTCTTCTTGTCCTCCCCTCTCCTCCCCTCTCTCCCTGGCATCATCATGGCTCCCACCCTGGCCACAGCGTTTGCCAGGAAGTGGTGGATGGCAGTGACCGCCATCGTGAACCTGCTCTTCTCCGCCGTGCTGCTGGGATGGGGATCTCTCCTCATCATGCTGAAGTCTGAAGGGTTCTACTCCTACTTGTGCAACGAGGAGGGTAAGTGTTTGGGTTTTATTGGTTTTTCCCGGTTACAATGCATGCTATGCTCGTGGAGATTTACAGAATAAGATCAGTACTGTTTTTGGCGGCTTTGTGTGGTTAGGGGGTGTGGTTAGAAGGTGGGGCAAGTTGATTTATTTGTTGGCATAAACAGCAGGGGGCAGCGCATTTGGGGGGGGGGTTATTTCAAGTATTGTGAGAGGTACAGTTAGGGGAGGGGAGGGGGGGGGTGTTGGAGGAGGGGGGGGTTGGCAGAGTGGGACAGTGAGGGGTGGGCATCATGTGTTAGGGCAGGGTTATAAAGTGTGAGTTCTATTTGTGTCTCCATCTACACCTCGACGGCACCATCTCTGTCTCACACAGCAGACATGTCTGGAATGCATTGTGTCTCTCTGCCTCTGTCCCAAAAACCCCATTGAACTCGTTACTCAATCCTGCCTTTTCACCTCTTCTTTTCTTGGGGGAAGAATGAGTTTTTTCCCCCCCGAGGAGTTCAGGACATTAGGAGTCTGTCTGAGGGGAGTTCAATTAGATCCGTTTAAATCACAGGAGCATTGTTAGAGGGTCTATGCAGAGGGAGAGAGAGAGAGAGAGAGAGAGAGAGAGAGACAGAGAGAGAGACAGAGAGAGAGAGAGACAGAGAGAGAGAGAGAGAGAGACAGAGAGAGAGAGAGAGAGAGGAGAGAGAGAGAGAGAGAGACAGAGAGACAGAGAGAGAGAGAATGTAAATGTAGAGAGGGGGGAAACTCAACATTTGTCTTGTGAAAAAAAAGAGCTCGCACTCAGTGCTCGTAAACAGCAGGTCTTGTTACCTAACCTGACCTACACACACACACACACACACACACATACACACACACACACACACACACACACACACACACACACACACACACACACACACACACACATACAGAACCCAGTAGAGTGGTCGTGTAGATTATACAGCAACCTACTGTAACACAGAGAGAGAGAGAGGAACAGACAACGTGCAAACAGGTTGATTGATTTAAGATCAGCTGTTGTTTGTGGTGTAAACGGGGGTGTGGGGGGGTGGATAGAGGAGAGATGTTCCTTTTTCTCTTCTGCCCTCCCTCTCACAGCTCTCTCTCCCTCCCTTCTTACCATCCCTCCTTTTTGTTTGTCCAAATCAGACTTGGTGGAATTGATACACCACCACCCAAAGGCCCTAGTGAGAACAGAACTGAAAGAGAGAGGTGGGCGGGGGGACAGAGACGGAAAAGAAAGGATCCAGGCCAGTCTTATCAGATGGTGCCCACAGCCCGAGCCTAGGCGCTCCTACAGCCCTGACTGTTACTGAGAGGTCACCAGACGTGTCCACGAGACAGGCCTGGTGTGTTTACTCTGTCGGGTCATCTGACTGTCTGAGTACGGATGTTTTTCCTCTCATATCTAGGGTGTTGTGTTGTCTCTGGTATGTGCATATGGATCCAGAATCCTCTTAACCCCCCCGCCACCCCCTCACTCTGTACTCTGATCAGCTTCTCCGATCGACAGATCGAGGAGCAGCATTTGAAGGAGCAGATCTGATTCCAGACCTGTGGTTTATTTGGGGGCAATGACGTAACAGCCAGGGCTGTGGCACGTGACGGAGAGAGAGGGCAGCGTTTTATTACGCGTGATGTGGTGGTTTAAAGTCCGTCGGTGGCAGAGGAGGGAGGAGGGAGGAGGGAGGAGGGAGGAGGGAGGGTGGAGGAGGGAGGAGGGAGGGTGGAGGTAGGGTTCCACCTGAGTGTGTCACATGAACTCACGCAAGGAGCGTCAACCCGCATCTGGGAGGCCATGTGGATGAATCATATCTCCCATGATGCTTTGCATGGCAGTTGGCTTGGTTCTAGGGTCTTGGCACAAGACGGGAAGTTATCCGGTCCTACTCAGCTGAATAAATGTACCTCCTCAGCAGAAAGACTGGAGCCCTTTGTACAGTCACGTTGCTTAGTGTGTGTGTGTGTGTGTGTGTTGGTGGAGGGGGTTCATAGTGTGCCTTTGTGTGTGTGTGTGTGTGTGTGTGTGTGTGTGTGTGTGCGTGTGTGTGTGCGTGTGTGTGCGTGTGTGTGTGTGTGTGTGTGTGTGTGTGCGTGCGTGTGTGTGCATATGTGTGTGTGTGTGTTGGGTGTCTAACGGGCAATGGAGTCGGGGGGGTTGTG
>NC_137693.1:4904372-4919372 GCF_963989245.1 Nansenia antarctica | reverse complement strand
TCGTTATTAACTGAAGAACTCATTAACTCATTAACCGTAGTCATTAACCAGGAAACTGTGAAATAATCTTGATTGCTCTCTCTCCCCCGCTCCCCTCTCTCTCTCTCTCTCTCTCTCTCTCTCTCTCTCTCTCTCTCTCTCTCTCTCTCTCTCTCTCTCTCTCTCTCTTTCTCTCTCTCTGTCTCTCTCTCTGTCTCTCTCTCCCTCTGTCTCTCTCTCCCCCTCCCCTCTTTCTCTCTCTCTCTCTCTCTCTCTCTGTCTCTCTCTCCCTCTCTCTCTCTTTCTCTCCTCTCTTTCTCTCTCTCTCTCTCTCTCTCTCTCTCTCAGTGAGTCTATACTCCTCTATCTTTGGCATCCTGCAACTGTTGTGTCTGATGACCACACCAGTGATTGGACAGATCATGGACTGGAAACTGAAGGATTGTGATGATGGGGATGAGGAGAAGGACCCTAGCAGCAAGTGAGTCACAGTCCATCCTACTTTGACTCCAAATCCACCCTTTTGCTTCTCGCCCACTAACTCGCCCCAACTTGGAGCTTCGACCTCTGTCCTGTTTCGAGATGTCTGGTTGTGGGATCTATCTAACCCCCTTCTCTCCTCCCTCTCCTCTCCTCTCCTCTCTCCCCTGTCCCCCCGTCCCCCCCCCTCCGTCCTGATGCTTCCACCCTGACCCCAGGGACCTGGCCAAGCCGAAGCGCAGAGACAGAACCATCCAGAAGGTGACCAATGCCATGCGCGCGTTCATCGTCACCAACATCCTATTGGTGGGATTCGGAATCACCTGCCTAGTGCCCAACCTCCCTCTGCAGGTGAGAGGTCCATCCAGACGCCTATCAAACGGTCTCTCACCTCCTCCCTGTGTCTTGTCCCATCTTCAGGGGCTTGTTCAATAGATCCGATTCAATATAATATGTTTCTATTTAATTGTCATTGGCAGAGGACAAGTACAGAGACAACGAAACGCATTTGGCATCTAGCCAGATAGTGTAATAGTGCAATAGTGCATAGTGCAAAAGCCATAAAGATATATGTACAGATATATGTACAGATATTATCTACAGTGAGATATGTATAGTAAGATATATGCAGTAGATATGTACAGGGAAAAGGGCAATGGTTATCAATACAATATGTACAGTATAGGTACAATGTGCAAAAAAGCTGAGTGGTATGGGGGGGGGAGGTGTGCAATGTTCATCCTGTTGGGGGGTGGAGGGGGCTGGGTGAGGGGGAGAGGAAGAGGAAGGGATGGGGGCTAGAGGGCAAGGCTACCACCGATTTTCACCACCCGTCGTCGCAGGGCCTTGCGGTCAGAGACAGAGCAGCTGCCATACCACTCTGTTTTGCAGTTGGTCAGGATGCTCTCGATGGTGCACTGGTAGAAGTTGACCAGAATCCTGGGAGACAGCTGGGCTTTTTTCAGTCTCATAGGTGCTTCTGCCAACGTGACAATAGACTCAGTACTGGGCTGGAACCAGAGTAGAACTATGTGTGACTCCTGCTCTAGAGTCTAGGCTGAGGAATGGGACTTTTGACAGTGCACTGTTGCCCCCTAGAGGCCATGAAGTGTAACTGCAATCGGAGATTGAACTCTACCCTCATTTTGCGTGGGTAGGGTTATGTACACGGTGGTCGCGAGAGACGGACAGATTGGAAGGGTCTGTCGTTCATACGATTGACTCCGCCTCCCTCCTTTCTTCCATCTCTCCTCAGATTCTGTCGTTCGTCCTGCACACTGTTGTCAGAGGGTTCATCCATTCTGCCACTGGAGGTCTCTACGCTGCCGTGTAAGTGCCATCTTCTGCCCCCCCCCCCCCCCACACACACACACACACACCCCAACCAATTACAAACATCTGATACATGTTCATTCAGATCATCCATAAACCAGAAGAAAAGTGTCACACGTGTCCTAAAATGTATGGGCTCTCTCTCTCTCTCTCTCTCTAGGTACCCGTCTTCCCAGTTTGGCAGTCTAACAGGGATGCAGTCACTGGTCAGCGCTCTGTTCGCCCTGCTGCAGCAGCCTCTGTTCATGGCTATGATGGGACCGCTGGAGGGAGACCCACTCTGGGTGAGCACACACGCACGCACGCACGCTCACACACTACTACACAAGGGTAGTGGTGGCCTGGTGGATAGTGAGTTAGACTGGTGATCTGAATGAGTCATGAGTTCCAATCCCACCTGGGAACACCACCACTAGTGTGCCCTTGAGTTGAGGCACTTAGCTCTAAGTTACTCCAGGGAGACTGTCCCTGTAATCTCTCATCGTAAGTCGCTTTGGTTAAAAGCGTTTCTGTGCTAAATGATTAAAATGCTAAACGTACACGAACACACACACACACACACACAGGCAACTATTGACGTAAAGTTTTGAGAGCGTCACATGCCGTAAAGAAGGTTTGAACCTTCAGGAACTGAACTAATCTCCCTTTGGTTCTGTGTTTCCTGTAGGTGAATGTGGGACTGCTCGGAGTCAGTATGCTGGGTTTCCTGCTGCCTCTCTACCTGATCTGCTACAGACGCACGCTGCAGAGACAGAGAGAGGAGAAGGACAACGACGCCAAGATATACGTCAAAATCAACGGCTCTAGCAAGCCTGAGGCCTTTGTCTAAGACGAAAAACACAGAGAGAGAGAGAGAGAAGGGGGACAGAGCGCAAACGAGGGAGAGAGAAGGTGGGGGGGGAGTGTAGTGTTCCTCTCCTCCTTTGAATCTGACCTGATGATGCATACAGTACACACACACACAAACAAAAATTCCAAATTCACATTGGGCATAAGCACACTTAGAGACAAATACAGTGTGTACTGTTTAATTACATTTGAAAATGTATATACTCTTACTATACAACAGCTTATGACACACACATAAGCACACACACACACACACACACACTCACACGCACGCACGCGCACACATGCACATGCACGCGCACTCGCACTCGCCCTCACACACTATCTTTTTTAAAAGGCTCATCAAGGAACTGGTGCTGTTGTTGTCATGGAAACAGACACTACTCTTGGACTGTCTCCAAGGACTTGGAGGAGAGGGATGGACAAAAAGAGTGAGAGAGGAAAGACTGTGAAAGCGAAGAGGCGCAGCCCTCCGTATTGCCCCCAACTTCCTCTCCTCCTTTTCTATCCAGCATCCTTCCGTTCTGACGCATAGCAAAGGAAGAGCCATCGCTCTGAGACTGATCCTCGCTGCGTGTACCCACAGCAAATGAGGAAGGAAAGCCAGACGGAATGAGCCAATGACAGGTCCCCCTGACGAGATCATCACGACACAAGTCAACGGCCTTCTTTCAACCCGCAGATCTCCTCACGACCTAGCCAATCACATCCTTTCCTGCCCAAGCAAAGTCTACCGGGTTGTCTTAATGAACTCTCTGTATCATGATCTGCTTAATATCTTGTTTCTTGTTTAGTTTTTTTTTTACATGTAGAATGTAACCAGCCAAGCGTTGTGATAGCGAAATATAGGAGATATTTCAATTGTCTAACCAATGGTGCTAACTAATTACAAATATTATCAGCTGGATTTGTACAGGACGGTGTTCTAGACGGTAAGTGTGGACTGGATGGAATTATGCCAGACTGGTTTTGAGACTGAGGGGAGCGAGGGGCCTCTGCTGTTTGTAGCAGGTATGAATGGCAGCAGGTGTGTATCGATGGTGTGTATGGTGGTGTGTATCTATGGTTGAAGGAAGTGAAGGAAATGTACGCTGGCATTAACTACTGTATTAGCTACTGTATTAGCTACTGTATTCTAGTGAGGTTGGGAATGAGACAGTGTCCTCTGCTTGTGAGAGAGGGAAGCACAGGGCATCATGGGATTGGATCACACAAACCCATCAGTCTACTGCTATTGATATTCCTTTATGTTCACCAGATTAACCAGTTGTGCCTTATAATGACATGATTTTGACATGATTATTGATATGTGGTCCTGCACATGTCAGGGTTGAAGTAGTGAGATCAGATGATAAAGGTACCACACATTCTACCAGTTGACAAAATGAAATATCGAAATCTTTATGGGAAATGCTAACTTGTGAAGTACTGCCACTTTTATTGTAGTTATTGTAAATATAGATATTTATGTGTGGGTATTGCTGAAAATAATACTCACACAACTATTGACCATACATAAAAGTGGTGGTACTGTTCATGATCGTTTATCTTTTTGACTGAAAATGAATGTTTAGATCAATCTGTCCACCATATGAGAAATTCAGCACTTTTAACCCCCTAACCCTTAAACAACATTATACTGAATATCTCTCATCAGTTTAGCTTTATGTTTCTGGTCATCGATCTCTTTACGGTTTCTCAGTTACAAGGCTTACTAAAAAGTATTTCTTTAAAATAATATTTTCCCAAGGTCCTATTGTTATTGTGGGCTTAATCAGTAATGATAATAATGGTTGATCATAGACTATACATCTAAACAGTAAGCAAACTATGTTTTGCCATCCATATTCACATGTCCTTCTCTGTTTATTTATTTTTTACTTGTGACAATTCTTTTATCCTAAATCATGTTTTGAAATCTTTATGTTTATAGTATTGATGGTAGAACAATGTTGTTGACTGTAGATATAGCTTGTTCCTATATCATTCTATATGGCCTATGTTCACTGAAAATAAATGATATTTTCTTATTGAGGCATTACTGTAGGATTTAAGATGATTATATGATGCTCAAATAAAAATGCAGAAATGTTTTTAAATGTTTGTCATGAATATCTGACCCATGAATCATGAGAGTAGGGCTTTACTATTGTGAGATCATTGTCAAAAGCCACACACACACACGCACACACACACACACACACACACACACACACACACACACACACACAAACACACACACACACACACACACACACACACACACACACACACACACACACAGTCTCTGTTAAGGACCATCTGGAATTTAGGATTCATGAGGACTTATCATTGATCCTATTAAATCAATCGTTTTTGTGAAAAACATTTGTGTGTGTGTGCGTGTGTGCGTGTTTGTGTGTGTGGCAGAGAAAGAGAGATATATTATGGGAATATTAATTATTCCCATATTCCTTATCTCATCCCACGCACAGCATCATGCACGCACATGAAAACATTACAGAATGTCACTTCCATAACACAACACACACAACATAGGCTTATGTCAAATCGGAAATGCACCAAACACGCTGTTTAGAAGCTATTAGGCCCTGTGATGGGAATACAGTCACAGCCAGCTGAAGGCATCCATGGACTAAGCGGTCGCTTAGGGCCACAACCACTAGAGGGGGCCACACAAATATATATTTTTCTTTTTTTTTGAGGACTGATGTTGGATGGTGGTGAAAGGATGGACAGCTATAGTTTCGACAGTAGCCTGTTGTTTTGTTGTTAACATAGTTAACAATTTTGTAGTGTTCACTTTTTTAATTTGGAATATTTTGCACTCTGTCTCTGATTTGCATAGGAATCAATTACACACTGTGTGGATCAGGTTGTCATTATAAATTGAGCAAATGGAGAGGAACAAAATTGCTCAGGAATGCGACCCTGAGGCCAAAATTGGTCTATAAAGACAACCCTAGTCGTCTATCTGTACAGTATAGTATAGTGGATAGTGTACATAGCCTTTATTTATGTAAACCAGCTCCTTCCCTTTTTTTTTAAACGTTTTCCCCCCCCCCTTTCCTAACACCAGGGGAGCCACCCCTCCTAAATTTCGTTGTTTGGTACCTGTACTGTAGCAATGACAAATAAAGACCATTCATTCATTCATTCATTCATTCATTCATTCAACCAAGTGGCCAAAAAAAACCTGATGCACCCAGTTTCTGCACCATCTCTCGTGTGGAGAATAGTGGTAGCTGCATCAAGTTATGGGTATATTTGTCACTGGCAGGGACTGGGGAGTTTGTCAGGATCAAGAGAAAATTATAACATTTGCTGAGTTGGTAGTGACATCCTAATCTACACAGTGTGTAATTGATTCCTATGCAAATCAGAGGCCCTATAAAAACAAAGATATTGATTCCAAAATTACATAAACTATTATCCTTGCATTAAGATGGACTCAATTCAACTTACTGAGTGATTTGTTGATGACATTTTAGCTTTTTAGCTAAACATTTTTTTTTACACTTTTCTAAGAGTGTCATAGCAAAGACTTATGCAAATACATGAGGTATTTCTGTGTTTACATTTTAAGAAATTTGCAGAAAACTTATGGGGTTAAGGGGTATTGTGTGTGGATTGATGCCGATTTTTATTTACTTAATTAAATGTAATGAATTGAGTCTATAACACAACAAAATGTGGAAAAAGTTAAGGGGTGTGTTGACTTTCTATAGCCACTGTTTATATAGTGTGTGTATGTTCATCTCCCCACCCCTCTATCGAAAACACCCATCAATCGAAAACTCCAACCCCCTGACAAAACATGTGGGTGTGTGTGTGTGTGTGTGGGGGGGGGCAACAAAAGTCCTAGTGCCGGCCCTGAATACAGTTGACTGAATAGCCATCCAGGCAGGGCCGGGGGCCACCGCTGCCTGTCATAATTTCCTCAAGGCGACAGGATGAGGGGGGCACATGGGTGGGACCAGTTGCGTTTATGGATGTCTATTATTATCTATTGTAGTGTATGCAGCCTAATTGTAGGCCTATTCATGGGAAAGAAGCAGGCTTAAAGGCCACACTGGGATGATGAGAGGAACTCGGAGGGATATTAAACGGATGTGGACGACAGACGGATACAGATGCGCTATAAATACAGCAGCCTTATGTAATTCCAGCTGAACACACACACACACACACACACACACACACACACACACACACACATTCCGTGATCTCCGATCGAGACACGGATTATTTCCGATCGAACCTCCCGTTAGGCTGCCTACATACATATTGTTGCATCACGTGACAGAACGACCACCCTAGTCTGCGCACCGACGGTGCCCCCCCCCCCCCCCCCCTCGTTAGCCTACGGGATTCGGTGTCTCCGTGATCAACCGTCCTCTGAGACGTCATTCCACGTCCTCTGTGATGAGTTTGTAGTAGTAGGTTATACGCCCCCCTCGGCCCCGATCAGGAAGTGAATTTGAGGAAAATAGAGGAACGGGAGGTAGAATGACATAGAGGGGGAGAGGTGGGAGACAGAGAGAGAGAGAGAGAGAGAGAGAGAGAGAGAGAGAGAGAGAGAGAGAGAGAGAGCGAAAGAGAGAGAGAGAGAGAGAGAGAGAGAGCGAAAGAGTCACCGACGGAGGGATAGACACTGCTCTCTGGATCTTAAGCTACGGAATTCCCTCGTGAGAACATTACAGCACCGAGAAAATGCTCATTAAGGAATTGTAAGTATAGCGAGGCTGTCGGAGTGTGTGTGCGTGTGTGTGTCTGTGTGTGTGTGTGTGTGTGTGTGTGTGTGTGTGTGTGTGTCTGTCTCTGTGTGTGTGATATCTTTCGCATCAGTGCAACTCGCGCTACTGACATTGTGGCCAGCAGAGAGAGAGAGAGACATAGAGAGAGAGAGAGAGAGAGAGAGAGTGGAATTACAGGCGACCACCACGACCATAGATATGGCGACATCCCCTGTCCACTTGACTTTGAACGAATCTGTTCGCGTATACGACCCAGCCAGATAACGGTTGTTCATTTGTCTTTCCCCCCGTTCAGAAATCGTCATTTATAACCCGATTATTTTATTGTGTTATTATTAAACTCAAACAGATGCCGGCATGCATGGCGCGGCTATGCCCTTCACATTCCCCATACATACCAGGCTGTAATATTGGGGCCTGCTGTGGTTATTAGGAGAAATAACGGTACCCTTCTCCCAGTAACAATCTACTGACCATACCCAGTATTAAGGATTAAGGGACACGGGATATATAATAGCCTACGTTTATTATGGTAGAAACGAGGCGAGGCGTGCGTGCCAACATCCATCCTTGCGTTGCCGTGTCCCGTGTTATTGATGCGCTCGGTGAAGGTGAAACGACTGATATAGCATTCCGTTAGCTCCGGTATGGGGGAACAGAGGAAGAGCCTGTCGAGATGGGTAGAGGTAGCCTATGGAGTGATTTAAGTTGGAAGGATGAAGAGATGGAGGGGGTTAGGTAGCCTAGATGGAGGCTTTTCACAGCGCACCGGAGTCCGTCTATCGTTGAGAAATTGCCACCGACGAGCTGAACCTGAAACTAGGTGAAACACAATAGCGGAGGCCACTTTGGGGGGTATTTAACGGTGTAAGATATTAGGAGGCGCGTCTCTTTATTCCCGTGTGTAGGCTATTACTAACGAGGTGACTTGGTCAGGAGCCTTTTTAATCAAGAGACGTTGCCTGTCATTCAGAACACTGTCTGCATGCACTCCTTGCTGCCATGATGAATGTATTTAATGAATCTACGTAGAGAAGCGTGTAGCTATAGGTTATGCTGTGGGTCAGAATGAGACAGGAGGAGTTGACACACACACGCACGCACACACACACGCACACACACACGCGCGCGCGCGCACACACACACACACACACACACACACACACACACACACACACACACACACACACACGCCTCGGTGCCGATGAGTCAGTGCGTGCGCGCATGCGTCCGACTCCCACCGACTCCCAATTGCAAGGAGCCAGGTTATTATCTCAGCCCACATAACCTGCGTGACTCTGTCGTATCGTCGTCGTCATTGGGTGGCCGGGCCCCTTCCCGCGCATAATCTCACCCATCTCACCCATCTCCCGTCTCTCCCCCTCACCGGGTAACGGCCGTGGTTTCTCCCCATTGCGCGCGACAACGGTCCGGATATCCAGCCGGAGGGTGCGGAATTATAATAAGTACGTTATGTGAGGAGCAGTTGAAGAGAAATACTATCGCATGAAGATTCAGCATGAAGATTATTCATTCATGTAAAAAAAGCAACAATCTGCATTTTAAAGTTACGGCTATTGGCGTTAGACCTAGGCTATGGTGTGCAAATTGTGCCATTTGCCCGATGCGCCCTTTAAATGTAATCACCACTAACGCTCCCTCCTTGGCTGTGAAAATTGACATCAGCAGAATTTTGCTCTCTCACAGTCTGGCTCACTCCC
The DNA here is from genome assembly GCF_963989245.1 of Nansenia antarctica. NCBI lineage: Eukaryota > Metazoa > Chordata > Actinopteri > Argentiniformes > Microstomatidae > Nansenia > Nansenia antarctica. Next base: position 4,910,254 of record NC_137693.1, on the reverse strand, counting down.
GGCTCTGTTTCTATTTTAATAAGCATGGTCTCCTCTCTCTCTCTCTTGCGTCCTACAGCAGAGTGCGTCCCAATAATCTAATGTGGCCTCCTCTCCTCATCTTCCCTCCTTCGTCTACACTGAGGTGAAATAACTCGACAGGTGAAACGTAATCCCCCCCCTATAATGCTGTCACTTAGCCTGTCTTCTCAGGACAGAGGAAAGCGAGGGACCAGACCAGGAAAGTAAGGGCTCTGCGTGTCTGGATGTTGTGGTGCTAACTGTTCTTCAGTCTTGGCGGTGGGTGTGCAGGATATCGTTCCAGCACTACACCTGACTGGAATAGTTAATTAGGTGATTAGCTGATTGATTAATTGGTTGTGTTAGTGCTGAGCTAAAAATAAAAGTCTGCACACCATGCAGATTATCTCTCCAGGAGGGTTGAAGAACACTTAAAAGATGTAGTAAAAAGATGTAGTAATCACCTGCTATACCATCCACTGTATTGTTTACCATTAAAGGGACAGTGAATTGACAAATGCATGGTGTAACTGGCAGGGTTTAAACCAGGTACCTCTCGCAGGGATGCCACAGATGCAAACCATTATACCAAGAGGACATCCTCGTGGTACGAAGGCTATAACTGCGCTTAGAAGTTAGCAGGCAGCGCTACCTCATTAAGAGAAAGATTCCAAACCACCTCCACTACATTGGCAAACACTGGAGAATATATATATATATATATATATATATATATATATATATATATATATATATATATATATATACTCTACACTACACATACAGTGCCCTGCATAGGTAATGACTGTGAAGCATTTTTCCTTCTTTCAGCTCTACACTCCAAATGTTTAGATTTGAAACCAAACAATTAGGTACCCTAAAATAGCGGGACTGTGCATAAAAGGTGTTGTCATTTCTGAATGGTGAAACCAATATGTACACAAATAAAAGCTGAGAATCTGTACGTTAACCCCATAAGTGTAAGTGTTTGATTTAAATTCCAAACTGTTGGAGTGTCGAGCCAAAAGAACCAAAAATGCACTGTCCCATTACTTATGCAGGGCACTGTATATCCACCCACAGACACATGTTGGAGAAGCTTTACAGTAACTTATTAACTATTATTAATTAACTTATGAATTAACTTGTGTTTGTCATCACTAAGTGAACAAACTGTCCCTTGTTATCGAGACTGGGTGGTTCCTCATGTCTCTTTTCCATAGCAGTACGGTCACACCTTATCACACCTTTATTACAGCACTAGAAGTCACATGACACAAAATATGGGTGAGCAGCTATGGTGGAAAGAGTGAGGTTACGCCCTGCAATGTAAAGATCAGGAGGAGGAGAAGAGAGGGAAATGAGAGGAGGAGAGGAGGAGAGGATGTTTGTGTTTAAAGGGGTACTGAGACATCTGATCTCCCTGACCCAGGCGGGGTATCACTGTGTGTGTGTGTGTGTGTGTGTGTGTATGTGTGTGTGTGTGCGCGTGCGTGCGTGTGGGAGTGTATGCGTGTGTCTCTTAGTCATTGGTTGCCTGCAGTGTGTTCTGTCATTGGATGCTAGAATGTGGGATTTGAATAACCCCGCTCATTGAGCTGCATGTCAGACCGCTAACCGCTAGGAAATGACAGGCACTTGTCTCTGGGCAGCATTACACATGCACACACGCGCGCATGAACCCGCTCACCCCCTCACCCCTCACCGGTAATGGCCGTGGTTTCTCCCCGTTGCGCACGACAATGGTCTAGTCACACCCGGAGGGCAAGTGCAGAATAATAATAATACCGTTATCCGAGGAGCAGAGGGAGAGAAAATGCCCTCCGAAAGTCCTGTCCCTGTACGCACTCTCACACACACACACACACACACACACACACACACACACACACACACACACACACACACACACAGTTACTGTAATAAATATGTTTGTAATATGAAGGGAACAGAAGATGAGTGGTTGGTAGGCGTCAAGCCCCTAGTATCGTCTTACACTCATGAGATATTAATGACACACCTCATGCAGTGTGTGTGTGTGTGTGTGTGTGTGTGTGTGTGTGTGTGTGTGTGTGTGTGCCTGAATCTCAAACCATACTGAGGGACAGCAGGAACCAGGGCTTGCAGGGAGCAGAGAAGAATTGAACCGTCATTCACTCTGCATGTTTGTTTGTGTGTGCTGTTAAAGCTACACTCCCACCCCGTTAGGAACACCACTCAAAGTTCTACACTGCTCAACCTTACCACTACTTTATTCTCCCAAAGTCTGACAATGGCTGCTCAACTGTACAGATGGACAACATTATCTAACTACCCAGTACCTCTACCCAGTACCACTGCCCAGTACCAGTACCTCTGCCCAGTACCACTACCCAGTCCACTGCCCAGTACCACTGCTGATGATAAAAGACTCTAGAACTCGGCACCCTGGGAATCAGCAGCACAATTTGTCCCCTCAGCCGAAGAGCCAGTTAGCCAGGTCATAGTGGTTCGAAGATGAGATTTAGTCATCGAGTTTGGATTCGAATAGGTTCTCGTCTTGTTTGGGGAAAAAAGGGTATACCTTAACCTGACCTACCAGATTGTGTCTCTGCCTGATCTGACAGTTCACTTTATTTGGATCCTCTGTCACACACGGGTCACCCTTGGGTCACATAATGGCTGCAGTCTCCTACTCTGAGATAGAACCCTGTCTCCTATAGTACATCATAGATACTACTACCCTGTCTCCGACAGTCCATCATAGATACTATACTACCTTCTCCTACTCTGAGATAGAACCCTGTCTCCTACAGTACATCATAGATACGTGCACTTGCTTCAAGTGTTATTTGCACCGACCACAACCTCCTTTGTCTACCCTTAAGCTCAATTTGAACTTTGATTGAACCTGTCACTCTATCTACCCCATGCTACATATCTGATACTTATCGTTGCTTACAGTATGTGCCCTACCAGCCAATTCTTGTAATCAAACTCCCTCTTCTCGGAAAGTATTAAAACTCCTGCTATTCCAGATGATGTTTAGTCTTAGTCCCTGATTAACCTCTCTGCGACCTCATTTTAGTGATATATTAGGCCCTGGTTGCCACTTTGACTTCTTGCCAATATTATTCAGCTACAACAGTTGTCTTTCATGTCTGCTCCCATATTAACCCTACTAACTATTAATACCCTACTAACTATGCTCCTGTTTGCAACTAGGTTAATCTCTTTCTTTAGTTCTAGTAACACATCAGATGGCCCTGTTTTATTTGGCCATACCCTATCTAATGGATGTGTGTCCCCCCGATGTGTGTAAACTGTGTGTGCCCATTAATTGCGTATCGCTTTTATTTACATTACATTTACATTTGAGTGATTCAGAGCGACTTACAATAAGTACTTTCACCTAAAGTCACTGTAAGTAAAACTTTCCATAAGACTAAGTTCCAAAATCAGTCACAAGGCTAGAGAAAGAGAAAGGAAACCATTAGTTATTTTGTATTTGTATTTCATAACTTACATCTTGGCGCTTTAATATACATGAATATGTCCACTAATGGATACCCCCAGGGTCAGACATTCGAGAAATAACCATTTAATTACTTACTGGGTCTAAAACATATTTGGCGGGTGACATGTGAGGGGTTCACAGGGGGCCAATCAAACCATACCTCCATCTTGTGTCGTCTCTCTCTCAACAAAGAACCAAGTTTCACCCAAAGACGAGCCCCATGTGACCCAAAATGGCTTCTGCTGGTGCCAGTTCACTCTCTCTAGTCTGAGTTCGAGTTAACGGGTGTTAATTGCAGTCACAGTAGAAACCCTCCTCCTATCTGTTACGCACGGCCAGATCTGACTTGTTTTCGTCTGTCTGGCTAATCGGAAGAGGAATAGTCAACCTCCCCACAATCCGCAGTTGAAATTAATAATAATGTTCAATAAATGTTAATGTACAATCCTATCTTTTCCCCCATCCCATAGGATGACAATAGGCTATGTTCCTCTGTGGTTATGTGTGAACCAGCAGGGCACAGACATTACTCTGTCTCTCTCCTCGAGAATAATATCAGCTCTCCTCAGATGATGAATCACTTTGAATCCAGAATGTATTCCTCCTAGGGGTTCTAGTCCTCCTCTGATGCAAAGCAGAGACAGAGAAAACCTCCCTGTCTCGACTGTCAGTTACTCGTCACATCAGCCAGCACTAGTGAGTTTATGTAACATGAACCAGCCATCAATCTATAATAATTATAACTATGGTACCATGCCAGGATTCAATACAATGATTACCGGTACAGCAACGCTCTGGACTTCAAAGCACTGCTCGGTGGGGGTGAAATGAGATGGTTTGTCTTGTTTTAAATGATGTTTTATTGTAACCCCCCCTCCCCTCCCTCTCTTTCTCTCTCTCTCTTTTGTTCTAGTCGAGTGATTCTGCCCATATCCGTGGAGGAGGTAAGTTCTGGTTCAGTACTTTTGTTTGAGCTTTCGTGTGTGTGTGTGTGTGTGTGTGTCTGTGTGTGTGTGTCTGTATCTGTGTCTGTGTGTGTGTGTGTGTATGTCTGTGTCTGTATCTGTGTCTGTGTGTGTGTCTGTGTGTGTGTGTGTGTGTGCGTGTGTCTGTATCTGTGTCTGTGTGTGTGTGTGTGTGTGCGTGTGTGTGCGCGTGTGTGTGTGTGTGTGTGTACAAGGCCAGGGTACACTATACCTGTGAGTATGTGTGGACACCTGACCGACCCGTCCCCTCCCATCTGTGTGAAGGAAAATTGCTGTTGTGTGTGTGTGTGTGTGTTACCTCTAGTCTAGGGAAAACCACTCCCCACATTATACTACCCCCCCTAACTCCAATGAATAACCATTCTATCATCAGTGTTCCATTAATACAGACCAGTTATTGAATAATAATGATAACAGTACAGTCAGCATATTATCTCACTGTTACCCTCCCCCCTCTCTCTCTCTCTCTCTCTCCTTCCCTCCCTCTCTATCTTTCTCTCTCCCTCTCTCTCTCTACCTCTGTACTATCCTCATTTCCACTGTAGTTTGTCATTCAGTCCAGCGGGCGCACCGTTCTGCATACACAATGAGTTACCTGACGCTTCCTTGCCTGTGTCTCTCTGTCTCTATCTCCCTGGCCACTGCTGGTTCTCTCTCCTTTTAAAGCAGACAGCCAGACCAAGCTGGGAGTTACAGAGAGTTGGTTTGGACAGAGCTAGTTCAGACCCGTGTTTCCGAGAGCCCTGGATTTGAAATAGTATAGAAAGTATATACCTTTTTTATATTTATAACCCTATTTATGATTTATGGTGTTTTTTCCCAAACACCACAAAGTGCTTTGTGACTCACGGCCAGTCTCACTTTGCATTCAGTCGGTTCTGATAAGAAACCAGCTCGGATGTACAGTAGATTATTATGCTGTAAATCTGATCTGGTATCGACTTGTTTAGACTTGGTTGAAACGGAACGACGGCGGACGAGCCTGGTTGGACACAGACCACGGCGTTAGATTCAGCCGACTCTCGTGTTCTAATCCGAGTGGACTGTTGTAACCCAGTGTGTGATACACCTTGCAGAGTCAGGTTTTTTGTCTGGCCACCGCTTTTACCCAGGAGGCCTTTGCTATTCCTGGATCCGATTCATTCAGCTAGGAATTGTGGGTAGAGAATTTTGGCTAGCTTGGGGGGGAAGGAAAAAAAAAGCACCCACCACAGCAAGTCAGTCACTCTGCCAGTAAGCCCACGTCTGTGTGTTTGTTTGTGTGTTTATCCTATGAGGCTTTTTGTCAGTAAGCTTCTCAGTCTGTCAGTCGGTGCTCCAGAGTGAGGCTTTTACTGAAGCCAGCTTGTCTCTGTCTGTCTGTCTGTCTGTCTGTCTGTGTGGCAGGTAGAGGAATCCCT
>NC_137693.1:4841872-4889372 GCF_963989245.1 Nansenia antarctica | reverse complement strand
AAGCAGTAAGGAACTGTCTTACATGTCTTACACATGTCTGTGACTCTCTGCCCTGTCTCTCCTGTCTATCACCCTCCGTTTCATCCCCCTCTCCTCCTCTTCCTCCTCTTCCCTATTCTTAACTGTACAAAACCTTGAACAATACTCCACATTTCTCTGGAAGCCCAACCCCCCCCGCCCGCGTCCTTAACTCCCTCCCTCCATCTGGAATTGCTCTCTGTTTGAGGACATGGGCTCCTAAATGACTCACAGAGATGTGTGGATGTACTGTATGTACTGATATTGTATATAGTATATACATTTTATGTAGATGAACACATAATATATATATAGGTCAGACTGTCCTGCCAAACCTACAGCACACCCCCCTCCTCGAAACCCTGAACTTGAAACCCCCCCCAACCCCCTGAACTTAAGAGTCCACATTCAGCCTGTTTCTGTTCTGGCGAGGTACCGTAGGAATACCGGGCTAAGAGGGTTGTGGTATTAAGTTGTGATGGGCCTCCTGGCTGTGAAGAAGCAACCGTGAGAAGGTTTGTAGTGAATTGATGTGTTGATACTACCTGGTGGAGTTGGCATTAACTGGCTATTTTAGAGCCATAGCTGTCACAGTGTCTATCAGATCACGTTTTATTCGTTTGGACATGTGGTATTCGGAGGCCATGTGTGTCCTTGGTCAGTCTAGAGTCAGACACAGAGTAGATGGAACAGGAGCTGGCTTTAGTGTGTGGACTTTTAGATCATTTGGGATGATCTTCTGGACTGAGAAACAAGAAGGAGAAATAAACATAATATGACCCCAACTCTGTAGCTCCTCTGTCTCCTCTCTCCGTCTCTCCTCCCGGGAACACCTCTCATTGGCAGGACGGTGTATAAATATATTTTTGTTCTGAATGTTGTCGTAACCTCCATCGTCGGTCTCTGAACCACAACAATCTCTCACTGAAGTCTGGTCCTCTTGTCATTTCACAGTTGATGAGGTTGCCCCTAGAGGCTGATCTTGGGATTGTTTTGTGTCTTTTCCCCTTGACGGTGAACGGTAGGGTGATTCTACACCTCTGCTTATTATGGGTTCAATACGAGATTGAAGGGGTGGATGTTATGAAATAAAATCGGTGGAAATGGTAAATGTTAAGAGTCAGAAAGCTACCTTTACAAACTAGTGAGAGATTGTGGATCAAAGAGACAATCTCATAGATATATCTCGTTGTTAGATTCCTCGATTTGTAATCAGAATAGGGAACCAATGATTTCAGAAAAACCCCCAAACTAGATTCTTTCACCTTTATGTTTTCTCTCTCTCACTTCCTGACTTGTCACATGTTTTTTGTTTCTTTTACTGTGAATTTGTGCCTTTTTGTCATCTTATCGTCCAATAACACTACATTGGAGACGTGAAAAATATTCAATAAATGAATAAAAATGAGGAAAGTAAATGTTTGTCTTGTTCATTCAATCTCCTGATTTAGGGTTTCTCCAAATCGCCTTGGTAACCCCCCCCCCCCCCCTTGCCACAAACCTTCTTTCTCCTTCAAGATCACTCCCCCTTCTGTTACAGCAACAGGACTTTTACAGCAAAACATCACATGATGACACGGTGTATTCTAAACTACCAGAGTAGGCCTACTCCCTCCCTGCTCTCCCCTCCCAAGCCCTCCTCCACTGCGCTCTCCCTCCCCATGGGTCTCTCCCCCTGCCTGCCCTGCCCAGCATTGTTACCCAACTCTCCCCCTCTCTCCGAGCTCAAATCCCCTGCTCCCAATCAGCCAGGCTCAGGGGGGACAAGGATGGATGGATGGATGAGAGAAGAATAGGGGGTCATTCTCTTCTCTGGTCCTAGAAATCTAGACAATTTGATGGCAGCTACTAGATTGTAATCAAGTGCAATACTGAAACACAACTGTGAACATTTCAAACCTGCATACTGTGACACTTTAAATGAATGCAATAATACTATGTGCAATAGGACAACCCTCGGGTACATAAGGTTCAGAGATAGGAAATGTTAGGATATTTATAGCATAGCATAGAGTACAGTACAGTGTTTTATTTGTATAGTATAGTATAGTGGATAGTGTAGCCTTTATTTATGTAAACCAGCTCTTTTCCCTTCTTGTTTTTAGTATTCTTTTTTTTCCTAGCACCAGGGGAGCCCCCCCTCCCAAATGTCGTTGTATGGTACCTGTACTATATCAATGACAATAAAGACCATTCATTCATTCATTCATTCAGAAAGGGTGGGGTGGGGTGGGGTGGGGGGGGGGGGGGGTAGGGCTCCTAACCCCCACCCACCACCCTTTCTCGGACCAGAGAGAGTAATCAGGTTTTAGACAGCAGGGAGATTACAGTAAACCCTGTTAAGGGGGGGCCTTCAGAGGGCAGAGTGAGGAGAGGGAAAAGTGAAATGAACGTGGTGATGACGCTGGGGGTTAAGTGTGGCGACTGGTGCGGCCGAAGGATTGACTCCAAAACCACATATTCAACCACAGCATGTGTACCAGTACCACTGGGTTGGGACAGGTGGTGCCCTCAGAGCTATGAGCACAGAATAAATGCCAGTGAAAGAATGAAAGCACTCATATTGCACAATAAGTAAATTCGAATTGATTAAATAAAATAAACATATCAGAGAATATTCCTCAAAGTAGCCACCCTTTGCTTTTTTGTTGTTAATAAAATATATTATAATAATATTAAATATAATATGTGTTAATAATAATATGTTATTATATATATAATATTATTATTATATATTTTATTAACAACATTTTTTTATTTTATTAACAACAAAAAAGCAAAGGGTGGCTACTTTGAGGAATCTAAAATATTATAAGACATATTTAGAGTTATTTCACACTTTTTTGTTAAGTACATCATTCCACATGTGTTCATTCATAGTTTTGATGCCTTCAGTGAGAATCTACAATATAAATAGTCATGAAAATAAAGGAAACACATTGAATGAGAAGGTGTGTCCAAACTTTTGGCCTGTACTGTACTGTAAAGAAAGTATTAGCAAACATACAAAGAAAGCATTGAGGTAACAGCTAATGCGCGTCACGGTTATATACAACAAATAGCTGCAAACAGTCGTGTCCATTCATGATGGGGATAATGCGTTTTTTGTAAACAATAGCCTGACGCTCATAATAACACAAGCGAACGGGCACTTTAAGGGCGGGTCAGAGCCGGAAGTTGAGAGATCTGGCAACGCCGTGCGTGAGTGTTGTAAATACAGCGTGGGGCGCGCGCACACACACACAGGCGCATTCACTGGAGACAGACTCATCATCTGCGCGCACAGGATAACAGGACACTCTCTCATCACATCCAACACGCTGCCCTCGGACAGACAGGTAAGCAGAAAGTCATGGGTGGAGGAAGAGAACTTCCAATGACAGTCGTAGTCATGTGTATGAATGTTTGCATTATTTTTTAGAATTGTTGCTGAAGCTTGTAAACATGTTTTAAGTGCGCGTGCGTGATTATGACAGCGGTGGTTGATGCGCTCTCTACTGCTGCTCTTTTGAGAAGACAGTGAAGGATCTCATTTAACCATGTAGCCAAACCTTTTTGACAATGGATAGATAGATTAGATAGATTTACAGTCATTTGTTTGTAGCAAGTGGACTCTAAAACACATAGTAAACAAGGATACGCAACTTTTGGTAATCTCCCAGACATGACAGACTCAAGGGGCCAAAACTACCTAGAGTCAATTAGTGATTTGAACCTGGGTCAGATGCTTTGATTATTGTCAGTCCACTCACACAACCACACACACACACACACACACACACACACACACACACACACACACACACACACACACACACACACACACACACACACACACACACACACACACACACACACGGACAAGAACACAGACGTCAGATTTCACAGTAAAGCTTTCACCATCAAAGAACCCAAATTATAATAAAGGTCATACAAATAGTCAGGGATACAGGTAACCTCAATTTCGCCATAGAGCTAAGCTTCCCACAACAGCTGACACCAAACAATATCTTGCAAGCTGCTTATTCTTTTTTTCTTTGGGAGGCCTGCCATGTTCTGTTAGTAGTGGTAGTGCACTAGGCACTGGTATTTTAACAGTTTTGTAGAAAAGGTTTCCTCCATGTAAAGATTGAATGAGCAGCCAACTCTTGATATGGTCACTGGTCCTTGGCTTTCATCAACAACAACAATGTCAGGTGTATTGGGCACATATGAAAATGTCTTATTTTCTTCTTACTGAAGAAACTTGCCCTAACATGGGAATTGTAACTGTGGATGGTGATGCCTGTCTAACTTCACTAGCAATTAGTTTGACAATGCGTCATGTCAAGGCCTTTGTCTGCATGGCAGCCAATAGTGATATGTGCCACTGACACCACTTGATGTACATTAGGGTGCATAATACAAAAAGGCTTGTGACTTGGAGGATACCAGAGTAAGAGGTTTTACTTAGTTTGCAGAACCTGCAGCCTTACTTTAACAGTAAAGACGTAAAGTAAAGACGTTGTGTTGTGTGTGACTGTGGCACTGAACCACAGACCATGCAGCACCTCCTGATTATGCCCCCTGCTGGAGCAGCCCTGCAACAGCATTGGAGGACATGGCAGAGTTCAATGAGAAGGGACGGCAGCAATGTGTTCAGCTGTGGTTGAACCACATCTAGCCAAGCCTTGTAACTGACTCTCTTGTGGACACGAAAAGAAGAAAAAACAGTAAAGATTAGTATGTCGTTGCCTATAGCAGCGGTTATAAACTGCTTCTGTCTTATACTGAGTCTTATACTGAGAAGAGTTTTCCTTCATGATGAATTCTGTTCCCCCCCCCCCCCCCCCACACACACACACACACAGACACACACACAGCTGCGACAACCGTCTTCTGACACAACAGGTGTGTGTGTGTGTGTGTCTGTGTGAGAGACAAGGGAGGGACAGAGAGTTTTCTACAGAGAGACTGGTGGGAAGTTAGTTTGACTAATCCGCTTGTTAAGTCTGACGTCAAAAGTGACGTTTAGCCATTTCCGAGTCCAAACCAGAAATTCCCTCCACCAGAGTACCTGTGAACTACAGCGGTAGAATGACAGTTTAATCGTTTTTTAGACTCGGATCTATTCATACAAGAAGGGACGCAGCACTTTCCCGTTTTCTCCATATTGTCAGGGCATTTGAGCCTCGGAAAAGCGCTATATAAATATAATTAATTATTATTATTATTTCGGCATTTCGAAGACAGCGCCTCAGCCAACGTTGGACCCGGAAACACGTCACGACTTAACAAGCGGATACCGAGTTTGTGACTCAAACCCAGACATGGACTATTACAGGGTCCCCCTTTGTGGCCTCAGTGTGTAATCTTCCTTAATAGATCATCACTATGCAAAGTCGAGGCAAATGTCCACTGAGAAACTCATCCTATCATACAGGACCACCTCAAAGCCCTTCATCAGGATTAAGAGACTGCAGACTTCTGTCCATGTAGTCAAACAAACTAGTTATTTCTTAAATAAATACTTACTGTATAAGACACCAATTATGCACCCACATTGTGGAATGCACTGCCAGTTTACATTAGGGATGCAACCGCAGCAAATGCTTTCAAGTCAAGACTAAAAACCCATCTTTTTAATTGCCTTTTAATTACTAAATAATTACATTATGATTATATAAAGATTGAATGAATGAATGAAAGCATTTATTTCGAACATGTGCAGAGAGAAATAGTTATAACAACAAAAGACAAAACAAAAACAAGAAAAAAACAAAACAAAACAAAACAAAAACAAGAAAAAACAAAACAAAACAAGATTAAAGCACTTTGAGCTGCAACGTTTGCGTGAAAAGTGCTATACAACTAAAAGTTATTATTATTATTATTATTATTATTATTATTACTATAGTCTACCCTGTGCCACTCACATAAGATTAACCTGAAATCCGATGAAGCCTGTCCTGGTATAAAGTGTAAATGTCATACGAGTATACATTAACCTTCACAATTAACCTTCATTCTTTTTCATTCAGTGTCTCTCATCAAGGTAAAACCCAGCTGTTAAGCAGGATTAGGTTTGATTATGGAGCAATTTCAGAGATGGCGTTCATGTGTCACTGGTATGTGTGGTGTGCTTGTGTAATCTGCTATGGGTTTAAGGTGTGTTGAGATTGTTACGATTGTGTGTTTAGATGGGTATGGTTTGTGAACTCTGTTTGTATGTATGTGTGTTTGTATGTGTGTTTGTGTGTTGCGGTCTGTTCTTTTGTCTGTCTGGTGTGTTAAAGTTGGTGCTACTGTAATAATATTACACATATTATGTGTGTATTTATGGTTTGTTAATGGTCTCTCTCTCTCTTGCTCTCTCTCGCTCTCTCTCTCTCTCGCTCTCTCTCTCTCTCTCGCTCTTTCGCTCTCGCTCTCTCTCTCTCTCTCTCTCTTTCGCTCTCTCTCTCTCTCTCTTTCTTTCTCTCTCTCTTTCTCTCTCTCTCCTCTCTCTCTCTCTCTCTCTCTCTCTCTCTCTCTCTCTCTCTCTCTCTCTCTCTCTCTCTCTCTCTGTGTTTACAGGTGAGAGGATGAGTGTGGGGACTAGGTCCAGAGGTGGAAGAGCAGGGAAGGAGAACTGCAGGTAAACCACTTTTTCTTTTATTATCAATGACCTATTCTCCTTCTGATCCCTTCTCTTCTTCTTTATGCACTGTGTCGACTACAATGAGAGAGAGAGAGAGAGAGAGAGAGAGAGAGAGAGAGAGAGATATCTTTGTATTGTGTATTTGTGGTAGCCAAATGCCTTAAGTAGCTTCTAGAGGTAAAATGCACATTAGTGAACATTGAACCAGGGGCGATCAGACTGAAAGGGCAATCCACAGAGGCTGAGTCATAACAGTGTTCTGGAACAATACTCTCTACATCTCCCCATCCAGAGGTCCCACCAGGCCCAGTAATAAGTTGCCTCATTTGCCCCCCCTCTAACCCACCCTCTCTGAGAGTGTTTCTCAACCCTCTCCTCGGGGCGCCCCAGCCGCTCCACATATTTGATCTGTTCCACCACCAGCACACCTGATTCAACTAATCAAGTACAAACCATAATTGCTTTGTACTTGATTAGTTGAATCAGGTGAGCTGGTGGTGGAACAGATCAAATGGGGCTGGGGCGCCCCGAGGAGAGGGTTGAGAAACACTGGGTTAAAGGAATGTGCCCTAAGAGTGTGCATGTGACAGTATTACACACATGCAGTAGTGGGAGGGGCTAATGGGACAGGGAGATTAACTTGCTTTAATTTTAAAAGAGACATTCTCTCTCTCTCTCTCTCTCTCTCTCTCTCTCAATTAAATTAAACGACATTAGATTAAATTCATTGGAGCTTTACATATGCATACATTGCCAAAGCTAGTGAAATAAACAGTACAAAATGAACTGTAAACACACATGACATTTCAAAAGAATAAAGACATTTCAAATATTTATATTATTTACTATGTACAGTGTTGTAGTAATGTGTAAATAGTAGATGTATGAATGGCAAGGGATATTACATTTCCTTTGGCGTTTGTTCTCCATTTGTTGCCCATTTGTGACACATTCTAAAGCTTTGGTCCGCATGTCGGGATCTGATGTAATGATCTGACTTTTCTTTCGAAAAATGTGAATACATTTCCGCGTTGTTGAAAATCAACGACACATCGCTAGTCAACTAACACAGCTTGTTTTGTGAGCCTGCTAACAATGTAAAGTAGTGTTCTAGTTAACTAGGTAGCAGTGGGGATTACTCACCGAATCCATTTCGTTGCAGTATTTTGGCTTGACTAGCGTGTTTGTGTTGTGATTCTCAACAACCTTGAAACGTAGTTCAAAAGAAAAGTCTGAACATTTTGATTGGTTGCCGACATGCGGACCACATGATCAGACTGTGTTGATTTGTAGGTCCCATGTCTCTTGGCAATAGGTAACTTTAGTTACTGTAGCTAAGAAAGGACAAACAGACTGGCATAACAGCATTCCACAGGGGATTGTGAGGTTATGTGCTGCTCAGTAGTAAGACCACATGATGCCTCCTGTAAGAAAATAAAAGGACTGTGACAACTGTCTCTGTTCAAGGATTTCTTTACTTGTATGTATACCTGGCAGGAGAGTAAGTCCACAGTCCGGGTCCAGCTGTGTGGTATGAACCAAGAGCCGAGTTTTAAATCGGCTCTTGTAGTGTTGATCTATCAGTTTGAAGCAGTATACGAAGCATTAACATCTTTGTGTCATATCAACCTGTATGTTATTTGGTTTGACAGTTCTTGTCACACTTAACTTCTTGATCACTCACCATCACAGGATGTTGTGAAAATCAGCTCCAAAGGGTTGGCTGTGGTTTGGTTCCTAGCACACTGTCCAGGGTGGCTGTGGCTCAGGAGGTAGAGCCGGTGTCTAATGATCGCACGGTCGGTGGTTCAATCCCCGGCTCCTCCTGTCCACATGTCGAGGTGTCCTTGGGCAAGACACTGAATCGCAAATTGCTCAACCATTGGTGTGTGAATGGATGAATGAGAGACCATAGTAAAGCGCTTTGGAATAAGGCACTATATAAGTGCAGTCCATATACCATTATGTGTTCACTTGTCTCTGCACAGTGGAGCATGCTGTTATGGATCTGCATTTCTCACGTATAGGACTACGGCTGATTTCAAGGCTTAAAGATTGATTCCTGAATACAAACATACAGTAGGTATTATGTCCACTCGGTGTGTCATAAGGAAATACTTCAGAAGCTTCTGATTGGTCTCGCAGTTGGGAACTCCAGACTGAGTTGATGATGAGTTAGTTTCTATTTCATGGTTGGAGGAGCAGTGATGACGTAACCACAGCTAGGATGCCTGTTGTTGTTTTGTTATGTTAATTTGACATATTCCCCTAATTGCTGCTTTCTGTCTATACCCTGTGTTCCTGTGTCCAAACTCGGCAACTATACCAGGGATGCACTTTGCAATCTATGTGTCTCTATCTTCAGGGCACAGAGATTTTCCTGTCAAGTCACATAGTCGTAGTGGAAAAACTCCTGGCCTTATTATTATGTCTAAGGCATAATAGCATCACTGTTGTTAGTGGAAGTTATGATACCAAGAGTTCACTCCTTTCTAAAGCTCTCTGTGATGGGTGGTAGCATAATGAAGTTGTTTCACAAGAAAAACGAAGAAAAAAAAAATAGCTGTTGAATAATGGGCCTAAAATAAAAATGGATTATGACAGATCAAATCCATTGGCTTATTATAAAAATAAATAAATAAATAAACATTGGTGAGACTTTACACCACCTGAGGAATTTCCCCATGCCAGCCAGCTTTAAATATCTAACCTTTCTCCCATATCAGGAGTAGGGTTGGGTACCGAAAATCGGTACCGGTAGGTACCGGTTACTTTACATTCGGTATGTACCCGTACCGAATCGCAAAGGAGATTTCGGTTCCTCATTTCGGTACTTTTCTATTATTATTTTTTCCCCTGGTGTCCGGTGTCATGCAACAGTCAACCACACGTGACTTGAGTCGTGACGTGAGTGACATCGCCTGTTTCCAATTTCCAATCAGTGCGTGTCGTGGTAGTGAGGTGAGCAGTTGTGTTGAGAAGAAGAAGAGTGAGTTTATAGTAAGTGTAGTAATATAGTTAGTGATTGTATTATTGTATTATTGTATTGATATTATTATTATTATCATAATAATCATAATCATTTTATCTAATTTCGCTAGCTAGCCTAGCTACGAGGTCACCGAGAATGCCGAAGACCGCAATGAAGCGTTCTAAAGTGTGGCTGCATTTCACCCGACTCGATGAAAACAACGCGAAGTGCTCAAAATGTTTTAAATCATTCGCGTGTAAAACAGGCAACACATCGAACTTGATGAAACACCTGACAACGCACGCGATACATTTAAGGGTAGAAGGGTGCTCCGTGTTTGACAGCTTGCGCAAGTTCACCCGCCCTTCGGCGGCAAGCACCTCAGCAGCAGCAAGCACCTCCGGAGAGGGGGAGGCGGAGATCGCCATTCCCATTGAGGATGATGATGACAGCGTTTCCTCAGGTTAGTAATAATGTTTCCGTTTATTTATTTAAAGAGGGGGACAGTGGACATTCGCCCTCTATGATTTCTTGTTTTGTTTTATTTAACCAGGAAAGGGACGGGGGATTGAGAGATTAAACATGCAGGTAGGTAGGCCCAGATGGATGGTGTTAGCTGGACTGGGGGACTGGGAGTAGGGTGAGGGGTGTGTGGAGGTCAGGCAGACCGTCTGATCCGCACCCAAGCGACCCCAGGTGTCGTTATGTGGTACAGCATTCAAGAGGGTCCTATCCAAGACAGGCAGCAGCAAATATTTAGCTACAGTAACATCATTTAACCTATGTTTATATTGTTGGCTCTCCAGCTACAGCATCAGAGACCCCATTCACCTAGGCAAATAAGGGAACTTTGACCAATGACAAGGTGGAGGAAATTCACAGGGCTGTTACCAGGTTTGTGGTCAAGGGACTGCATTCCTTTTCCACTGTGGAATCTCCCTGTTTCAGGTAAAGTGACGTGAAAACAATATTTGTTTACTTTATGTTTATAAATCTGTGCCATTAGACAATTATGTCAAAACAAAACAAAAGTCAAAATGACTATTTAACAATATATATTGTGCCTCAGCAATAAAAAAGTGAAAAGCTGTTTAATGTTGTCGACCGTGTTATTATTATTATATATATATATATATGTCATTTTTTAAAATCAAAAGTACCGAATTAAGTACCGTTTTGGTACCGGTACCGTTTTTAAAGTATCGGTTAGTAACCGGTACCGGATAAAACCCAAACGATACCCAACCCTAATCAGGAGAGATGTGGATTCTGTCCAAAGGAAACCCTAATGCTATTGTGAACTCTCTCTCCCTCCCGCTTTCCCCTGGGTTGTAATGGTGGAGTCTCTGGGTTCTTCAGAGGATTTAAGGAGGAGAATGTTGGAAGTAAGCCTCTTAGGGTTGCCCAAGTTCTGTAACAATACCCTTAGTGATGGGGGATCAATTCCCTCCTCCACAGCCACGATCTGTGTATTCCTCAAAACACGCACGCACGCACCCACACACGCACCCACACACACACACACACACACACACACACACACACACACACACACACACACACTCCCACACACAAGGTTCTCCCCTGCTACAGATTATAGTCCTAATCTCGCTCTCTCTCGTCCACGTCCCCAAAAGTCTGTTCCACCACTCCGTCCCTCTCACTCTGTCACCGCCCAGCCACCCAGGTCCCCCTTACGGGACTCACATGGAGGACAGAACTCACACAGAAGCCACACTCTGGACTTTGTATATTTTTTTTGGGTGTGGGCCAATTTGGATCCGAGGGAGGATCTGTTTGAAATACAAACTGACAAAATCTGTCAGATTGAATCATTTTTTGTTCCAGAAGATTACCATCTTCGTCTCCGATTGAGACTTTTGGTCGCCTGTGTGCTGCCAGGGCGGGACCTCCAGCATCCGAATCAAAAAGGAGCGAAGAATCACAAGGAATCACAAAAGAACCACAAACTCCTTACCAAGGAACCACGTGTGCTCCTCCTGAATATCCTAAGGGGGACATGGGATAAGGAGAATATCGCTGCCAGTGGGACCCTGGTCCAAGCTGAAGACTCACTACATTTACATTTATTGGCATTTTTGGCATTTAGCAGAGAGCCTTTATCCAAAGCGACTTACAACAAATACACTACTAGTTTGCTGTTATTGGATACCTCTGAATTGCAACGGTGGGGACTAACTGATACAGATTGTGTCTAACTAACGTTTTTTTTATATCTGATGAAAGATCCCAGAACACTGTGCTATTATACACACAATCTGCCCTGTTGGGCATCATTCATCTGAGAGAGAGAGAGAGAGGGGGGTAGGGGAAGAGAGAGAGAGAGAGAGAGAGAGAGAGAGAGAGAGAGGGAGGAAGAGAGAGAGACATCCTAAAAACAGTCCTTCAGACCAGTGTCATAGTTAATGATGGATGAAGCGGTGGAGATGGCGATGGATGTGTTGTCGGGGGAAGGTCCTCGTGTGCGTTCGGACAGCACGTCCAGCACGGGGTCCCTGGGGTCAAAGGGCAAGCTGCTCTTGCGCCAGCGCCTGTCCCAGCTGCTCACGTGTGTGGAGGACCTGAGCTCCGACGACGAGGCCAACGAGGAAGTGTCCCGCACCCTCGACGAGGCCTTCCAGATCTGCGGACGCGTCAGTCCCAGAGACACGTTCAGGTTGACACACACACACACAAACACACACACACACACAGACACACACACTCTTCTTGGTTATGGTTTGGTTCGGTTTGGTTATAAAGCACTCTCCTCTCTCGTGCGTTGTGCGTTTTCACTTCCTCGTCTCTTCAGCCCTTCTGTGCCGTAGAGCGGTCAGGAGTGAGAATGGAGGTGACTGTAGAAAGTGAAATGAGAGTGTGTCTTTAGACCTGCTGTGAAGTGAAACTGAGGGAAATAATAGGAATCTTGCTATGTATCTCTTACTGTTGTGCATCTCTTTGTATTGCGGTTTATTCTGCCCTTTTCCCTTGTCATGCTGAAATAGGCCCTATAGAAGATGTTCCCTCAGTGGTTTGTGTCTGAGTATCTAGCCTGGATCCCACACTTGGTGACATTTGTACAGAGCTATATGTGTCGTTATCAAACAACTTCAGTTTGAGGCCTAGTGATTGTGTATTTAATGTATTTCTCTCTCTTCCTTCTCTCCACCTTCCTTCCTTCCTGCCTGTCTCTGATAGGCTGCATATGGTCACATGGAACGTAGCGTCAGCAGAGCCTCCTCGTGATGTCACTTCCCTGCTGAAGCTGGACAGCCAGCCCCCCACAGACCTCTACGTGATTGGGTAACAGACATGGACCTGAGAACCTAAACTTTTTAGATGTTGAGTGTGTGTACACAGTGTATTAGTTTCTAATATGTGTGTGTATGTGTGTGTGTGTGTGTGTGTGTGTGTGTGTACCCAGTCTGCAGGAGGTCAAAGCCACTCCTCTGAGGTTCATCTCTGACCTGATAGTGGAGGACTCCTGGAGCCTCCTGCTCATGGACACCCTGGCACCCCGGGGCTACATCAAGGTAGGAGAGAGGGGGAGAGCGAGGAGGAGAGGATGA
The DNA here is from genome assembly GCF_963989245.1 of Nansenia antarctica. NCBI lineage: Eukaryota > Metazoa > Chordata > Actinopteri > Argentiniformes > Microstomatidae > Nansenia > Nansenia antarctica. The sequence goes on along the minus strand of NC_137693.1, from coordinate 4,876,195 downwards.
AGGTAGAGGGAAACAGGGGGTAGAGAGGGAGGGGAGAGACGGGGGGGTAGAGAGGGAGGGAAGAGACTAGGAGGTAGAGAGGGAAGGGAGAGACGGGGGGGTAGAGAGAGAGGGGAGAGACGGGGGGGTAGAGAGAGAGGGGAGAGACGAGGGGGGGGTAGAGAGGGAGGGGAGAGACTGGGGGGTAGAGAGAGAGGAGCCAACAGTGGAGTAGAGAGGGAGGGGGAGATAGGGGGGGGGTAGACGGGAGAGAGAAATAATTTGTGAGGCAAGAGGGTGTGTGTATGTGTGTGTATGTGTGTGTGTGTGTGTGTGTGTGTGTGTGTTGCACTAGTCAGGCCTCAGTAAACAATAGGAGGTTGGAGTGGTCCTCATTAAGGTCCTGTGAGGACGCTTTGTCCCTCTAAAGCATTTATGTAACCCAGACTCTGATCCCCTCACCCACTTTAACTGCCGCTACCGTCGCCCTCACCCTTACACACCATTCCCTTTAATCCTCCTCCACTGCATTCTCTTTCTTTCATTCTTTCTCTCTCTCTCTCTCTGTCCCCCTCTCCCTCCCCTCTCTCTCTTTGTCTCCTCTCTCTCTCTCTCTCTCTCTCTCTCTGTAGGTCTCGTCTGTGAGGATGCAGGGCTTGTTGCTCCTGGTGTTTGCCAAGCAAGTGCATGTTCCCTTCATCAGAGACCTCCAGACCACCTATACCCGCACCGGCATCTTTGGCTACTGGGTAGGACAGACATGCTCATGCTAAAAAAACTGGCTAAATGCACATTAGGGACTCCAGTCTGCTGGTGCAAATAGTGCTGAACTGAGCAACAAATACCAACTACTAACAACTCAGAGCATGATTTTATTTCCTTCTTTTGTTTTTGAGAGAACAGTGATTTATTCAACCAGAGTTTTAGTGAACAGTCTGAAATGCATCACATATACAGCATGGAAACGCTAGTTGCAGTATTCAAAACTCACATTGGATTATGCCTCATTGCATCTATTACAAATGTCACGTTTAAGATAGCAGACTTTTTGGCTTGTGCAAATTGGAGCCCTATGAGTCCACAATATAACTCAATAACGTGCTTTTTTCGTTGTTTAGTATCATGTCATGAAGTCTTTTCTATAGAGAGTATATGTACCTTTTTATTTTTATAAATGCTTTTGAAAAATCCAAAGTAAACCCCCCCCCCCAAAAAAATAAAATAATAATAATGATGTGTGTTTATGTCTTAGATGTGTAGTTTGAATGGGAGTTATGTCCAGTGGCTGTTTGTATTTGCTATCTCGCTGAGAGGCTGGAGCAGACTGGTTTAAGGAGGTACATACGTTTTTTAGACTTATATTGTTTCCATCCCTATCTACCTCTCTCCCTTCCTCTCTCTCTCTCTTTCTCTCCATCCCCTCATTTCTTAGGGGAATAAAGGAGGCGTGTCCGTGCGCTTCTCCCTCTATGGTCACATGGTGTGTTTCCTGAACTGCCACCTAGCGGCCCATATGCAGTACGCCCTGCAGCGCATCGACGAGTTCGAGCACATCCTGGACACGCAGGACTTCCACATGTACAACACCCCGCATGTCCTGGACCACAAGTCAGTCAGCACACACACACACACACACACACACACACACACATATACACACATTGTGGCAACCCTGCCTATCGACCGGGGATCAGTGCCAGCAGCACCACGGATAGCGCTACCCAGGCAGGGCGTGCTGCCTCCTCACACACCACCCAGACACGCTGCCTCCTCACACACCACCCAGGCAGACACGCTGCCTCCTCACACACCACCCAGACAGACACGCTGCCTCCTCACACACCACCCAGGCAGACACGCTGCCTCCTCACACACCACCCACCCAGACACGCTGCCTCCTCACACACCACCCAGGCAGACACGCTGCCTCCTCACACACCACCCAGACAGACACGCTGCCTCCTCACACACCACCCAGACAGACATGCTGCCTCCTCACACACCACCCAGACAGACATGCTGCCTCCTCACACACCACCCAGACAGACTCGCTGCCTCCTCACACACCACCCAGACAGACACGCTGCCTCCTCACACACCACCCAGACATGGCATGCTGCCTCCTCACACACCACCCAGACAGACACGCTGCCTCCTCACACACCACCCAGGCAGGGCACGCTGCCTCCTCACACACCACCCAGACAGACACGCTGCCTCCTCACACACCACCCAGACATGGCATGCTGCCCCCTCACACACCACCCAGACAGACACGCTGCCTCCTCACACACCACCCAGACAGACACGCTGCCTCCTCACACACCACCCAGACATGGCATGCTGCCGCATGGGCTGTCCCTTGCTATCCTTCTAACCCCATCTAACTTCGATCGAGAAGAACCTTAATTGGACAAGAATCTAAGTTTGACTTAAAATCGCCTGTGTTAACTATTCCTTATTAAATACACCCGCTAGGGCTAAAGCCCATACTGCATCTGTGTCTTTCTCTAGGTTGGGTGTGTAGAAATTCCCCCGGTCGAAGCCAGTGGTTGCCACAACATACACACACACACACACACACACACATTAACCTACCTCTCTCCCCCAGAGTGGTCTTCTGGTTTGGTGATCTGAACTTCCGTATAGCGGACCACGGTATGCACTTCCTCCGTTCATCCATCAACAGCGGACGCTTCAATCTGCTGTGGCCCAAAGACCAGGTAAGACCCACTAAAGACCAGGTCAGACCCACTAAAGACCAGGTCAGACCCACTAAAGACCAGGTAAGACCAGGTAAGACCCACCAAAGACCAGGTAAGACCAGGTAAGACCCACTAAAGACCAGGTCAGACCCACTAAAGACCAGGTAAGACCCACTAGAGACCAGGTCAGACCCACTTAAGACCAGGTAATACCCACTAAAGACCAGGTAAGACTAACTAAGACCAACTAAGACCAGGTAAGACCAACTAAAGACCAGGTCAGATCAACTAAGGGAAACACCAAAATCATCGAAACAAACACAAAAATCACAAAAATCATCTTCCCATCTGAGACCGCTGGCTCTAGACACTCACTAACTCCGCCCCTTGTCTTGTCCCAGTTGCTGTCGATGAGGAAGCAGGAACCTTTTCTTCAGGAGTTTGAGGAGGGGCCGCTTATGTTCAAACCCACCTACAAGTTTGACCGTAACTCCGAGACCTATGATACCAGGTAATACTCTACACACATGCATGCATGCACGCACACGTACACGCACACACACACACACGCACACGCACACGCACACGCACACGCACACACACACACACACACACACACCCACACACACTCACTATACTTGAGTAGGGTAGTGGTGGACTAGTGGATAGGGATTTGGACTGGTGATCAGAAGGTCATGAGTTCAAATCCCATCTGGAACACCGCCACTAGTGTGGCCTTGAGTAAGACACTTAGCCCTCAGTTACTCCAGGGAGACTTTCGCTGTAATCTCTAATTGTAAGTCTCTTTGGATACAAGAATCTGCTAAATCGTAAACATTTACTTAAATACAGCGTCTCAAACCTCGTCTGTGCTCTCTTTCACTTTTCCCTCCTTCCTGTTTCGCAGCACACAGAAGACATGGTTGGGCTTTAAGTAAGATCTGATTCGTAGTGTCTGATTTGTATTGCATGCCCTTAACCCCATGTACACAATTCCTCCTCCCTTCACCACTCATCTCCACACCTCCTTTACCATCAACCTCCTAATAGACTGAGGCTCATGAAAGAGAAAGACTGAATATGAGAGAGAGAGAGAGAGAGAGAGAAAGATATGAAGACAGTCTAACAGTGGGATATCTAACTGTGATTTCATTGACTCACCTAACTGAACAGATTTGACCACAGCAGTGCACTGACTGAGAGGTGATGATGATGATGATGATGTTACCATATGCCATACAGAAGTGAGAACAGGGAACAAGAAGTCATAGTGGTACAAGAACAGGTAGTGGTGGCCTAGTGGATAGTGAGTTGGTTTGTTGGCACTGTGTGCTCGGGGGGGGGGAGGTGAGGGGTCACAGTTGAAGTGAACATGCCCTGGAGGGAACAGCCAAGCCCCAAGGCTCTTCTTTAGGTTCCACATAATGGCAGAGCGGGTCTCGGACCCGGTTTGGTCTGTTCGACTCAACTCCTGCGGTACCGTGGCTCTGCTGCATGCAGTCGCCAACAACAAAGCCAAAATGGAGTTTGAGGGTGACTCGGCTCTAAAGAAGTTAGATACAACATAAAGTGAAAACAATATAAGTTTTGACCTCATGAGCTCAGTGCTTGGACTTCAACTTGGATATGTGTTACGGAGCTCACACAAGTCTTACAGTCTCAGATAAGAGTGCTCGTCACACTCTGCTCAGCGTAGCCCACCTCTGCTACATATGCCCACCCTAACGCTGGCACCTGTCTGTCTGGCTGGGGGGGTTGGTACAGGGAGATTGACTGCATAAGGTCTCCATAGAGAACGCTAGGAAAGCCATAAGCCATTATGTTATGAATCAGAAAATAACTCTAAGGCTCAGTTCTGATTTAGCATAGATTTAGACTTCTGATATGGAAAACGTATTCGAAAAGGTAGACTATACCAAATATGTCCACAGAAAACCAACCTGCTAGTCTTACTACTAAGTCGTTAGTGCAGAATAGCCTCTACTATGTTATGGTAGGATATGGACCTCAGTTAACTCCCACCAACCTCACACACTCACTCATCTGCTGGGGATGCCATCCCCCTCCCTCCCTCCCTCCCTCCCTGCCCCACCACTCTCCCTGTAACAGCACACTGCATGCTCTTGCTCCCATGGGTCATTTTGGCATTTGTCAAGGTACACAACTGTGCAAAAAGTCATATTTAGTACTTGTTTGTAAATGCTGTGTTTGTGACTAGAATAGCTGTTCAGACTGGTCACTTTTCTCCACGGTATGTCTCCCACAGCCCTGCCTGCGTCACTCCTCATGAATCATCTTTAGCATGCTGGTGAACAGAGTTCTGTGTGTGTGTGTGTGTGTGTGTGTGTGTGTGCGTGTGCGTGTGCGTGCGTAGGTGTGTGTGCATGTGCATAGTGACGAACATGACCCCATTTGCATAAGCCAAAGAAGCACAGTTCAAACAAATCTGCATGAATTTGCATGAATTAGTAGTAGAGTCTGATTGCTGTCTGTGAGGGAGACGGAGGGAGGGAGGACAGAGGGAGGGAGGACAGAGGGAGGGAGGACAGAGGGATGGAGGACAGAGGGAGGGAGGACAGAGGGATGGAGGACAGAGAGAGGGAGGACAGAGGGAGGGAGGACAGAGAGAGGGAGGACAGAGGGAGGACAGAGGGACAGAGGAAGGGAGGACAGAGGGATGGAGGACAGAGGGAGGGAGGACAGAGGGATGGAGGACAGAGAGAGGGAGGACAGAGGGAGGACAGAGAGAGGGAGGACAGAGGGAGGACAGAGGGATGGAGGACAGAGGGATGGAGGACAGAGAGAGGGAGGACAGAGGGAGGACAGAGGGATGGAGGACAGAGAGAGGGAGGACAGAGGGATGGAGGACAGAGGGATGGAGGACAGAGAGAGGGAGGACAGAGAGAGGGAGGGAGGACAGAGGGAGGGAGGACAGAGGGATGGAGGACAGAGGGAGGGAGGACAGAGAGAGGGAGGACAGAGGGAGGACAGAGGGAGGGAGGACAGAGGGAGGGAGGACAGAGAGAGGGAGGACAGAGGGAGGACAGAGGGATGGAGGACAGAGGGATGGAGGACAGAGGGATGGAGGACAGAGAGAGGGAGGACAGAGGGATGGAGGACAGAGGGAGGACAGAGGGAGGGAGGACAGAGGGAGGACAGAGGGATGGAGGACAGAGAGAGGGAAGACAGAGGGAGGACAGAGGGATGGAGGACAGAGAGAGGGAAGACAGAGGGAGGACAGAGGGAGGGAGGACAGAGAGAGGGAGGACAGAGGGAGGACAGAGGGAGGGAGGACAGAGGGAGGGAGGACAGAGAGAGGGAGGACAGAGGGAGGACAGAGGGATGGAGGACAGAGGGATGGAGGACAGAGGGATGGAGGACAGAGAGAGGGAGGACAGAGGGATGGAGGACAGAGGGAGGACAGAGGGAGGGAGGACAGAGGGAGGACAGAGGGATGGAGGACAGAGAGAGGGAAGACAGAGGGAGGACAGAGGGATGGAGGACAGAGAGAGGGAAGACAGAGGGAGGACAGAGGGAGGACAGAGGGAGGACAGAGGGAGGACAGGGAGAGGGAGGACAGGGAGAGGGAGGACAGAGGGATGGAGGACAGAGGGATGGAGGACAGAGGGATGGAGGACAGAGGGAGGACAGAGGGATGGAGGACAGAGGGATGGAGGACAGAGGGAGGACAGAGGGAGGACAGAGGGAGGACAGAGGGAGGACAGAGGGATGGAGGACAGAGGGATGGAGGACAGAGGGAGGACAGAGGGATGGAGGACAGAGGGAGGACAGGGAGAGGGAGGACAGGGAGAGGGAGGACAGAGGGATGGAGGACAGAGGGATGGAGGACAGAGGGATGGAGGACAGAGGGATGGAGGACAGAGGGAGGACAGAGGGATGGAGGACAGAGGGAGGACAGAGGGATGGAGGACAGAGGGAGGACAGAGGGAGGACAGAGGGAGGACAGAGGGAGGACAGAGGGAGGGAGGACAGAGGGAGGACAGAGGGAGGACAGAGGGAGGGAGGACAGAGGGAGGACAGAGGGATGGAGGACAGAGGGAGGGAGGACAGAGGGATGGAGGACAGAGGGAGGACAGAGGGAGGACAGAGGGATGGAGGACAGAGGGATGGAGGACAGAGAGAGGGAGGACAGAGGGAGGGAGGACAGAGGGATGGAGGACAGAGGGAGGACAGAGGGAGGGAGGACAGAGGGAGGGAGGACAGAGGGAGGGAGGACGGAGAGGTTTTCTTGAAATCTTGAGAAAACAATGATTATTCAACCAGTTTAATTGCATTGCATATTAAATATTATTCATATATTGTGTATTCAAAACTCCATTGGATTATCAAATCAAAGTTCATCTATCATATACATGGAATACAGTCATAGATTAGACAATTAAATGCTTAGGGCAAGCTAGCTCCTCAACAATGCAGCATACAACAATCAACAATGCAAAATAATATATAATAATAATAATAATTATAATAATAATAATAATAACAATAATATAAAAATATAATAATAATAGTAAAAAGAAGAATAACATGAGGTGGCAAATGCCTAGCAACAGATCACTTATGTCTCATCATGCCTATTAGAAATATTACGGTTAAGGCCGCCAGCTTTTACTTTTTGCCACTTTTTTGCACATGCAAACGGAAGCCCGTAGGTAGAGGGGTAGAGATGAAGCCCGTAGGTAGAGGGGTAGAGATGAAGCCCGTAGGTAGAGGGGTAGAGATGAAGCCCGTAGGTAGAGAGGTAGAGATGAAGCCCGTAGGTAGAGGGGTAGAGATGAAGCCCGTAGGTAGAGGGGTAGAGATGAAGCCCGTAGGTAGAGGGGTAGAGATGAAGCCCGTAGTCAGAGAGGTAGAGATGAAGCCCGTAGGTAGAGAGGTAGAGATGAAGCCCGTAGGTAGAGGGGTAGAGATGAAGCCCGTAGGTAGAGAGGTAGAGATGAAGCCCGTAGGTAGAGGGGTAGAGATGAAGCCCGTAGGTAGAGATGTGAGAGGATGATAGAGAGAAGAGACGTTGATGCTGGAGAGAAGGAAGACTAAATAGATGAAGAGAAGGGGGTCAGTAGAGGTGTAGAGGAGGGGGTCAGTAGAGGTGAAGAGGAGGGGGTCAGTAGAGGTGTAGAGGAGGGGGTCAGTAGAGGTGTAGAGGAGGGGGTCAGTAGAGGTGTAGAAAGGTAGAAAGAGACAGAAATGAGGAAGTTATCTCTGAAATCCTCTCTGATCTCTCTTGCGGCTTCAATCCCTGTCTCTGTCCCTGTCCCTGATTGGTTAGCGGTAAGAAGAGGAAGCCTGCATGGACAGACCGTATCCTATGGCGTGTGAAGCCCAAAACTTCACCCCCAGAGGAAAAGGAGGAGGAGGAGGAGGAGGAGGAGGAGATGGAGAGTGCTTCAACCTCCACTGATGATGGACAGAAGGAGTCCCCAATCAAAGTGATCCAGGACACCTACAGCTGTGACGTGGGCTACGGAGTCAGTGACCACAAACCTGTCATAGCAACTTTTAACCTGGAGGTGAGAGCCAGCCTCACACACACACACACACACACACACACGCACACCGTGTCCTTCTTCCTCCATAGGTGGGTACCTGGTGCAGCCCTCCTGAGAGAGAAAGGTGTCGAAGTCAGAGGTTTTCCTTTTACAGCAGGTCCAGTACTTCATCCTGGGAGAAAAGGGAACACGTGCATGATCAATAACTGACATCTCATTCTGCCAGATCTGCGATTTTCGGATGTCTGAAAACAACAGAAAACGCCCGGTTATCAGATGGATCTTAACATTTTCCTATAACAGAATCCTGTGGTGTGAGGTGTGTTAAGAGTAACTTCTCTTCAATTGTGCAATCAACTCTCCCGGCAACCTGCTCGGAAAATGGGCGTGGCCGGCAATCGTAAATGTGAAATGCGTTCAATACTTCCGACCAGAAACCATAGGGTTGCCAGATTGTTTGGTGAAATTAGCGGTTTTAGACTGTGGTTAGGGTGGAAAATGTCATTCCCATCTGGCAACCCTGCTCGCCAATCAAGAAGCGTGGGGAACGAGACTAGAGAGTTTGGAGTCTGTCGTAACGAAAATCTTTATGTCTGTGGGGTGCTGAAATGGGGAAATTGGCGCACACCACACACAACACGATCAAGGCTGTTCAAATCCAAGATTTTGTTTCTTCATGTGTGGGGTCTGTCTCAGATAAGATTTCTGTTAAGATTTAGAAATTCCTTATGTGTGTACCCCGCTTAAAGGTCTCCAGATCCCTAAATGTGTGGGAATTCTCAAGATAAGACTCTGAAATTCCATTTAGGAATGAACTTCCATCAGTACTTTGCTCGGCATTTCCTATGCCGTAGCCAGGCTCGGCATCCCCTATGTCGCAGCCGTGCTTGGGACCTAACAGAGCATGCTGCCTTGGAAACATCTGTACAAGATCTGCTAATACAATGATTACGATTCAACCTTCTCTCTGAGTCATCAATGTCATTTCCGGCCACCTGACCAATAAGGAGAATTTCCTGTTCTCTTTTTCTGTCTGCCTCTCTTCTCTCCACTCCTCTCTTCTCTCCACTCCTCTCTTCTCTCCACTCCTCTCTTCTCTCCACTCCTCTCTTCTCTCCACTCCTCTCTTCTCTCCACTCCTCTCTTCTCTCCTCTCCTCTCTTCTCTCCACTCCTCTCTTCTCTCCTCTCCTCTCTTCTCTCCTCTCCTCTCTTCTCTCCACTCCTCTCTTCTCTCCTCTCCTCTCTTCTCTCCACTCCTCTCTTCTCTCCACTCCTCTCTTCTCTCCACTCCTCTCTTCTCTCCACTCCTCTCTTCTCTCCACTCCTCTCTTCTCTCCACTCCTCTCTTCTCTCCACTCCTCTCTTCTCTCCACTCCTCTCTTCTCTCCACTCCTCTCTTCTCTCCTCTCCTCTCTTCTCTCCACTCCTCTCTTCTCTCCTCTCCTCTCTTCTCTCCTCTCCTCTCTTCTCTCCACTCCTCTCTTCTCTCCTCTCCTCTCTTCTCTCCACTCCTCTCTTCTCTCCACTCCTCTCTTCTCTCCACTCCTCTCTTCTCTCCACTCCTCTCTTCTCTCCACTCCTCTCTTCTCTCCACTCCTCTCTTCTCTCCACTCCTCTCTTCTCTCCACTCCTCTCTTCTCTCCACTCCTCTCTTCTCTCCACTCCTCTCTTCTCTCCACTCCTCTCTTCTCTCCACTCCTCTCTTCTCTCCTCTCCTCTCTTCTCTCCACTCCTCTCTTCTCTCCACTCCTCTCTTCTCTCCACTCCTCTCTTCTCTCCACTCCTCTCTTCTCTCCTCTCTCCACTCCTCTCTTCTCTCCACTCCTCTCTTCTCTCCACTCCTCTCTTCTCTCCTCTCTCCTGCCTCTCTTCTCTCCTCTCCTCCCTAGCTGAGGAAGCAGAGTGACAGTCCCCTGGTGCGTCTGTGTGCTGAAGGCCAGTGGAGTGCTGACCAGGATTCAGTTCTCTCCTACACCATCCTGGAGGACTTCCACTCTTCCACCTGGGACTGGATAGGACTGTACAAGGTACAGAACGGGGGGGGGGGGGGGGGTTAAGAGAGCGGGACAGGGGGCAACGTTAGTAAGAGGAGGATAAGGGGGGGGGGGTCAGGATATTGGAGAGAGGAGGAGACAGGAAGGTAGGAGAGAGAAAGACAAAAGAAGGGTTAGATTGAGAGACTGAGATTGTTTTAGAGGGTTAACCGAGCACACGTGTGATGTCAAGTGTGTGTTTGTGCGTCACTCTGCAGGTGGGCTTTAAGTGCCAGTCCGACTATGCCACCTTTGTCTGGGTCAAAGATGACTGGCTGTCAGAGAACGATGAGGATGTACAGGTACGGTTTGGCTCGTACCAGGTGTCTCTGCTATTTAACTGTGAGTCTGTGTCTGCTGTATTAATGTGTGTGTGTGTGTGTGTGTGTGTGTGTGTCCATCTACATCCCGTAGGTGTTTGTGAATAAGGACGAGATCCCTCTCATGGCCGGGGAGTATGTTCTAGGTTACTACAGCGCTAACATGCAAAGCATCGTGGGTCTCAGCCCTAATTTCCAGGTGAGTCTAGGTGTGGGTGATAGAAGGGAGGGGGGTGGGGGATGGGGGGGGGGCACTGGGTTTTCAGACCGTTACATTTAGGTTACTTTGAATACGCTATTAGAACATTACCGATAAAAACACACAGTAGATGTAGATGTAGAACATAGCAGTAATAATGTTATGTTCTAAAAGTGTTCTTGTTGTTATGTTGCTGTTGCAGATCCGGGAGTCCAAACGAGCTGTTATAGAGGGCTTAGTTCCTGAAAGTTCCGTCAATGGGTTGGACAAATAAGATCAAACATACGAATGCATGCCTACCCCCCCCCCCCGGCCGCTCTCCCAGCCAAACACAGCCCCCCCCACCCTCAACCTCCTCGTCATATTCCCAATCTTTGGACACACCTCCATCTGACCAGGACAGTCACTGGAAACCATACTTTGTGGCCTCTGTACACACCCTGGAGAAGACAACTAGAACCTGTCCTCGTCTCCTCTCTCTCGTCTCCTCTCTCTCGTCTCCTCCCTGTCTCTCCATTGTTCTAAATCAACGTTGGTCCTGTATGCTCTCGCTCTCTGGGTTCTTTCTAGAAGTGCATTTTTCTCCTCTTGCTTTTGTCTTACACAAGCGCACGTGATCATTGCTGAAGAGAGTGCCTGTGCGCACCCAGGTCTCTCCTGTCTGTTGAGGGCAGTTAAGTGATGCTGGGTAGCCTAACACCTCTCACCGTATAGGAGGGTAGGAGATGTAGGTAGCAGGGTTGGGGAGCCGTACAAAACAGCTGGTCAATGAATGAAGGTAATGACTGGAGGTGTATATGAAGGTGTCGAACAGAAGGTTACTGAAAGGTGTTGAACAGAAGGTCCCTGAAATGTTACTAGGATGGTGCCATTAAGATGGGGCACAGAGACCTGGGTTGAGATGTTGTGTGCTTGTGAATGTTTGGGTGAGGATGTTGATGTCATGGATAGAATCAATTAAAAAAAAGGAAAAAAAAGATGGATACATTCATCTACATACTGGACAACAATCACAATTGAAATCGAATATTTTTCTTTCATTATCCAAAGTGATCTAAAATTGTCCATGGTCGGTGGAAATGCGTGTAAGAAACTACCACTGAGAATTGAATCACAGCAAAGTATACTTTAGATTTTAACCTTTTATTTGTTTTTAAATCAGTATTTTTAGAATGTAATATGTTGTCATGCTAGCTCTCTTTTACTGTGATGTTGCTTACTCCTTTGGTGTAACACCAGGGTGTCCTGCCCTCCTGTCTGCGTCCGTCATGGAGAGAATGAATGTGTGTGTGTGTGTGTGTGTGTGTGTGTGTGTGTGTGTGTGTGTGTCAGTCCACTTCACACTGCAATCCTACATGTGTCCGTCAGTAGTATCAGTCAGAAACTCACGCATGCACATACTGACAGGTAGGAATGTAGTGTGAAGTGGACTACTGTATGTTATGAGGTGACCACTCTTTCCCTGGCAGTAAATCATTTGACTGTGTATTTAACACAAAATACAGGCTGGACCAATGCTCTTTATAAATGTCTTAAAACAGTTTGATTTCTTGTGATGTATATTTCTATATACTTATGGATTGATAGCTACAGTATGTACTGTAGGAATGCCTTTTAGGATTTGGAGTTGATTTGTCATCAAGTTGCCTTCTGTCAAGAACAAAAGCGTCTCTATTTTTCCTAGTGATGAAGAACATATATGAATTAAATGTAGATACGTTTGTGTTTAAATGTAGATACTGTAGAGATTGATGAAAATCGTATTAAAAGCTGAAAAATAAAGACCTGGGTTGAGACTTTTGTGTATTTTTCATATTAGCGTTGCAACTTGCAGGAACAAGAAGAAATGGATTGCATTCATTTCTACAATTCTACGATTTACAATAAATACATCTGTCTAAGTAAGTGAATCATCTATCCATCAGTAATCATAAGAAATAATAATCAATGCCAAATCCAGGGTCCAGTTACAATGCTGGAAGAACATCATTTACTGGTCAGAAAGGCTAACTGTAGTTATGCCCGTTCTCGTAAATTAGCCTACACCATCATTTTAAACATACATGTTTAGATTACATTCAACTTTATTATTATTGCAGAGTACAAGCATCAGACAACGAAATGCAATAAATAGGGTATGTCAGAAGCGGGATTCAAATGATGAAAACAAGCCTGAATTAGGTGTAATCGAGTTTTGTGGAATACCCCCCTGGTCTCATGGCCTTTTACATGGTAAGGACTAAGGAGGACCCAGATATTGCCACTGCTATTAGAGGGAAACTCTCTTTACCTCTAATGATGAACTACCACATTATGTCAAGGTCATCATCTAGAATTAGATCATTCCAGGGGCAGCATACAGTGTAATCCCATGAAAGCATATAGTGTAATCCTATGACAGCTCTCTGTCTAATAGTTTTAGGGGTGGTTTCACAGACAAGGCTTGAGCCTAGTCCTGGCCTAAATCACACTTTCAATCAAAAAATCTCCATTGAAGATGCTTTTTAGTCTAGGATTAAGCTTAAGCCTTGTCTGTGAAACCGGCTGTTAAAGTACCACGTCACCCATTTTAACATCACATTCATCTCCAGCAACATACCAGTGTCTATATTTGATATTTGAAACTACAGCCCCAAATAATAATCATAATTGTATTATTATGTACAATTCTATTATGTGTCTATTATATGTAAAATTATAACAGGTTTATAAATCAGTGGGTTTAGGAGATCAACAGTTCCTTTGATTTCCACAGGGGGGGGGGGCACTTACATTCTAGTTCAAAATTCTAAGTCGCATCGTAGTGACGTACTTCCCTACGAACATCTATCGCGCAGCATATCCGACACGTGTGAGAGTTGACAACTTGATGGTGCGGTGTGAAAGGTAGACAGCAAGCTGTTATTACATTTGTCTGGTGACAGGTTTTGAATTGTACGTATCGGCAATGTATTACAATGTGTTAGATTTAGCCAGCGACATAAACAACGTGACAATTCGATAATGGCAGCATAGTTCATAGCTCCCAGATAGTCAGATCCATCTCTCTAGCTCGATGCTAACCTGTGTGTGTGTTGACACTGACAGTGTACCACCATCACACTAGTGCAATATGGATTGGATATGTCTCCAGTTTCTAACAGCAAGTGATCGAGCCTTCGAGAGTAATCTCTGTCATTGATTGCTACCCCATGTCTTTAGGCTACTAGTAATCAGCCTCAATAACACTATGTGCAATATGACAACCCTCGTGCACATAAGGTTCAGAGATAGGAAATGTTAGGATATTTATAGCATAGCATAGAGTACAGCACAGTGTTTTATTTGTATAGTATAGTGGATAGTGTATATAGCCTTTATTTATGTAAACCAGCTCTTTTCCCTTCTTGTTTTTAGTAAAAAAAATCCTAGCACCAGGGGAGCCCCCCCTCCCAAATTTCGTTGTATGGTACCTGTACTGTATTAATGACAATAAAGACCATTCATTCATTCATTCATTCATTCATACAGTAACGGTGAGAAGATGGACCAGAGTGCGGACGTGGAGCGGCTGTTGATCCAGTTCCAGGATGAGGCTGGGGAGGTGCTGGGCTCGCCCTTCGACGTGCCCCTGGACATCACCCCCGACAAACTACAGCTGGTGTGCAATGCGCTGATGCAACAGGTAAATGGAGTGAGGAGGGCAGATGTTCTTTTTCCCATATATAGCCAGTCACATACTTATAAGTGCACATATTATCCGCAAACTAGCACTGCAGTTCACTGCTGGTATCTTGTACCACCCTCTCTGGTAGGAGGATCCAGTCCCGTTGGCGTTCTTCGTGCGCGGGGAGTCAGAGGTGGTGTCCAACCTGGGCGTGTGTGTGAAGGCGCTGGGGGCGGAGACGGAGCAGGTGCTGCCTGTCGTGTACCAGCCTCAGGCGGTGTTCAGGGTCAGGGCTGTGGCCCGCTGCACCAGCTCTCTACAGGGGCACACAGAGGCCGTCATCTCCATTTCATTCAGCCCGACGGGGAAGTAAGTATAGAGGCATACACAGAGAGAGGAAAAGGGCTTGGCTGGGCTCGGTGGTTTGTTGAGTCCTCTCCCTCCCTCTCTCTATCTGTCTGTCTCTTTCTTTCTGTCTGTCCCTTTCTCTCTATCTGTCTGTCTCTTTCCTTCCTCACACTCTCTCCCTGACTGTCTCTTTCTCTCTCTCTGTGTTCCTCAGGTATCTGGCCAGCGGTTCTGGCGACACCACAGTGCGGTTCTGGGACTTGACCACGGAGACACCTCATCACACTGCCAAAGGTCTGCTGTAGTAACTTGACCACCGAGACACCTCATCACTCACATTGGCAACACACATAGTGGCATGATGCACTGGAGACAAATAGAACAGAACAGTGACACTGTCCTCTCACTATCTCCTCCTACCCTCTAGGCCACACCCACTGGGTTTTGACAATTGCCTGGTCACCTGATGGCAAGAAGCTGGCCTCAGGGTGCAAGAACAGTCAGGTGGGCCACACACACACACACACACACACACACACACACACACACACACACACACACACACACAGTATTGGTATGCTGTTGTATTAATATTGATTATATATGCAATGATGTGTTTCTCTAGATCTGCCTGTGGGATCCAGTCTCAGGGCAGCAGATGGGGAAGACTCTAACAGGACACTCCAAGTGGATCACCTGGCTCTGCTGGGAACCACTTCATCTGTAAGTAGATCCTGTTTTGTCTCTCTCTTTCTGTCTCTCTCCATCCCCCCATATCTGTGATTACCATCAAGGCGTATGCCACTTTTACGCAAACTTTGCGATTCAGAAAAAACATGACATGAGCAACTGCGACTCGGATGACAGAAGGATGAAACTCGAAAAGCTTTGAAATTGATGCCATTGTGCAAAATAAATCGAAATATGACCTCTCACGTATTATATATGAAGAGCTCCCCTGGGGTGCACACCAAAAATATATGTGCATATATCTTCACTGTACATTTTGTTATTCATGCACATATATTGACTTTCTACATTCATATTCATTGCACGTAGACTGACCTTTATGTTCATTTACTTATACTCACTATAATACCGTACACTGTCCCACCATGCACTGTCCATACATGTGTGTCTTTTGCACTCTGCACTATTTGCATCTGGTTAGATGCCGAACTGCTTTTTGTTGTCTTAGTACTTGTACTCTTTCACTGACAATAAAGTTGAATCTAATCTAATCAGCTTTTTACACCAGTCCGACGCACAGTTTTATAAATGACCCTCCTGGTTCTGCTTGGAATCAACACACCTGATAGTAGATGAGTCCATGAGTTAGACTAGATATATCAAGATGTGATGCTTCCTCTCCTTCTCTTTCACGTCTCTCTCTCTCGCTTCCTTCTTTCCTCCGTTTGTCTAACTTGACTCCTCCCCTCTCTACAGCAACGGTGAGAGCCGGCACCTCGCCAGCAGTTCTAAGGACGGTTCTGTGCGTGTGTGGGACACGGTGTTGGGTCACTGTATGAAGATCCTGACCGGACACACCCAGTCTGTCACCTGTGTGAAGTGGGGGGGAGACGGACTTCTATACACATCCTCTCAGGATAGGACCATCAAAGTCTGGAGAGCCACAGACGTAAGGGAACGTGTGTGTGTGTGTGTGTGTGTGTGTGTGTGTGTGTGTGTATGTGCCTCTGTGTCTGTCTAAAACATTGGTTTTCTGAGTGACAGGGTTCCCGCGCTGGTCTAAAATAAAATAAAAAGTCTAAAATCCAGCAATCCAATTCATAAGACCTAAAAAGCCCCCAAATGCCAGTTATTTGGTTTAAAAATGAGGTGCTAGGTCTTAAAAATGAGATCCTGCAAGAAAATCAGTCCGACCACATCAATCTACGCAGAAATTAATCAAGCTGGAACCCCAAAAAATCCAATTCGCTTCCTTTTTTGTCTGTATGGCAGTGAAATCCCTAATTTCATCACCTCGAGGATGACAAAAAGCTATCATATGGTGTCACGAATAGGGCTAAATTATATTCAAAGAGGTCTTAAAAAGGTCTTAAATTTGACTTGTTGAAACTTGTAGGAATCCTGGAGTGAAAAGAGTGAATATGCTAGTCTACCCCCTGGCACTCGGTACTGACTGAGCGACTAAGACAGTTTTTTATTATTTTCTGAGTGGGGCAGTCCCACTCATATTTTTCCTTTTATTGACAGTAGGGCTGCCACGATTAGTCGACTAGTCACGACGACGTCGACTACCAAAATCGTCGCCGACATATTTGGTAATCGCCGTAGTCGCATGTTTTTTTGGAGCTGAAATAAGTTTTTTTTTTTTTTTCCCCTAGCACCAGGGGAGCCCCCCCTCCCAAATTTCGTTGTTTGGTACCTGTACTATATCAATGACAATAAAGACCATTCATTTCATTCGATAAGCATTAGTTTTTCTTCCCTGAAGCTGCCACTGGCTAGCGTCTCCCAGTGTCTTTGATGTACATGCGCAGTGTCGGTCATCCGGGGCACACGTGACTTCCCCGGAAAAACAAACAGAGAAATGTCTTCCTGTCCTCGTACCTCTAAAGTGTGGGAGCATTTCAACCACAACGTTGAAAAAAAGAATGTAAAACGTAAAATTTGCAAAGCTGAACTCGCTTATCATGGCAGCACGTCTATGATGCGCGAGCGTCTAAAAAGGAAGCACGTTGTGGCAGATGACGAGGAAGAAGATGGCTCGTTGCGGTAAGCTAGTTAGCTTGTTATTGGCTAACGATATCGTTACGTTAAAAGCCTTCTTACATTATTTTATGTTATGTGCTGTAACGTTGTCATCAAAGCGATACTTATCAAATAGCTAAAAATGTTGTCTTAATGTTACAGTGCTAAGAAGGCGCGTTCTACTATGAGATGAGTGAAGCAAAGCAAACTTTTGTACTCTGTACAAGTATTTATTTTTGTTTTTGTATTCTTTTGGTTGCCTAGTGCCTAGCCTACCTCATTTTACTCAGCAGTTTGCACTCTCTACTACTCTTTACATTACATTACATGCAAGTGATGCCAGAAATAAATCTGCAAAGTTCATTAAAATATCTATTTTTGAGTGAACAATCATTTTAATTGTCTTTATTTTTTGTTAGCACATGCCTACAACAACAACTAACAACTTCAAGCTAAATTTAGAAGCTGATTTAGAAGATGATAGCTAAATAAGAGCGATTGAGTAATTGTGCGATAAGCTGTAATTTATGATCCGATTAGTCGACTAATCGTTAAAATAATCGGTGACTAGTCGACTATGAAAATAATCGTTTGTGGCAGCCCTAATTGACAGACAGTAGAGATTTAGATAGGAAGGATGGGTGAGAGAGAGAGGAGGGATGACGTGCAGGACATGTCCGCGGCCGGAATCGAACCGGGAACCCTGCGTTTACGTGGTCGACGCTTAACCCGCTACGCCACCTAAGTGCCCCCAGACTGAGACTGTGTTTTGTGTGCGTATGTGCATGTGTAGGGGGCCCAATGCAGGACTCTGCAAGGCCACGCCCACTGGGTGAACACCCTGGCTCTGAGCACAGACTACGTCCTTCGTACCGGAGCCTTCGAACCCGCGACGGCCACCATCAACCCTCAGGACGTCACCGGGTCAGGTGAGTGTCTCTCTCCCTCCTCGTCTTCTTCGTTCTCCTTCCTCTGCACTGATCTGAAAGCACACGGTAATCCTCTGCCATTGCTTTCACCTGGCTGGACTAGGACTAGGACTAGGATTAGGGTTAGGACCCAGATGGGTCTGTGTGATGCTGGCTGGTATGGATCAGATTAGTAGTGACCCACAATAAAAGTCCTCTGATTGAACAGTGAATGGTGTTTTGACGAGCCTGTTTCCCCCTCCCCCCCTCCCCCCCCCAGTGGAGGAAGTGAAGGAGAAAGCCCTACAGAGATACAACAAAGTCAGGGTAAGTGTGTGTGTTTTAATCACTGTCTCGCTCTCTCGTACACGCTCGTTCTCTCTCTCTCTCTGTCTCTCTCTCTCTGTCTCTCTCTGTCTCTCTCTCTGTCTCTCTCTCTCTGTCTCTCTCTCTGTCTCTCTCTCTCCCTCTCCATCCTAACCTCTGACCCTGTGCGTAGGGCGAAGGCTCCGAGCGGCTGGTGTCGGGGTCCGACGACTTCACGTTGTTCATGTGGAACCCTGCGGAGGACAAGAAGGCCCTGGCCAGGCTGACGGGTCACTGCGCTCTGATCAACCAGGTCCTGTTCTCCCCCGACACCCGTCTGCTCGCCTCCGCCTCCTTCGACAAGTCCATCAAGATCTGGGACGGGCGGACGGGAAAGTAAGGACCCGGAAAGACGACCTAGCCTGGCTTAGCGTGATCCATCTGGATTAGAACAGGGTCGATCATCTCTCAAATGTAGATCATGTATTAACACACATGGACTGAAAGGGGTTGTAACGAGTGGCCTCCTTGAAACTTGTTTGGTTTTCAATGATTCTCTCACTCCAGAGGAGGACGGGGTAGTTTTTCCGAACATCTCGAAAATGATGTTTAGTGTAGGACTAGGCTTGATCTAGGACTAGGCTTGATCTAGGACTAGGCTTAATCTAGGACTAGGCTTAATCTAGGACCAGGCTTAATCTAGGACCGGCAAACTAGCCGTATATGGCTAACAATTATTACAGCCAAGATTACAGTAGCCCTCTGTGTGTGTACTGTGGTAAGGCTCTAACCTGTGTCTCTGTGTGTGTGTGTGTGTGTGTCTGTGTCTGTGTCTGTGTGTGTCTCTGTGTGTATGTGTCTGTGTGTGTGTGTGTGTGTGTCTCTCTCTCTCTCTCTCTCTCTCTCTCTCTCTGTGTGTGTCTCTCGCTCTCTCTCTCTGTGTGTGTGTGTCTCTCTCTCTCTGTGTGTGTCTCTCTGTGTGTCTCTCTGTGTCTGTGTCTGTGTCCGTGTCCGTGTCTGTGTGTGTCTCTGTGTGTCTTTGTCTCTGTGTGTGTGTGTCTCTGTGTGTCTGTGTGTGTGTGTGTGTGTGTGTGTGTGTAGGTACTTGCAGTCCCTGCGCGGCCACGTAGCAGCAGTGTACCAGGTGGCGTGGTCAGCGGACAGCAGGCTGCTGGTCAGCGGCAGCAGCGACAGCACCCTGAAGGTGTGGGACGTGAAGACCGGCAAACTCAACATGGACCTGCCCGGACACGCTGACGAGGTGAGGGAGGGGGACCGACGGAGGGCAGGGAGGTCAGGTGGAGGGAGAGGGTCGAGGAGGGGATGAAGAAAAGTGTGGAGAAGAAGCTAGAGGGGAAAGGGGTTGGATGAAAAGGAGGCAGGACTATGAATGTTGTTCACTTTTATCACACTGACACGGTAATGGAAAACGGACTGCGCTTCTATAGCGCTTTATTCCAAAGCGCTTTACAATGGCCTCTCATTCACCCATTCACACACACACACTTTCACACACCAATGGCGGCAAGCTACCATGCAAGGCGCCGGTCCGCTCATTGCATCTTGTCATTTTCCCGAACAGGTGTTCGCTGTGGACTGGAGCCCCGATGGACAACGAGTGGCCAGCGGAGGGAAAGACAAGTGTCTGAGAATGTGAGTGGTTCTTCCTGTCTCTCTATTTCCCTGGCAGGATCTCTTTGGCAGGCTGTGCCCCTCTTTACCTCTTCTCAGTGTTCTCTTTCACTCCCTTTATTACACACACACACGCACAAACACACACACACACACACTCACAAACACACACACACGCACGCATCCCCTGTTGACTCAGTCCTCTTTACTTTGTGTTTTTCAGATGGAGAAAGTAGTCGCATCCCTTCTCCTTCCCAGTGGTTTCGATATTCACCCAACCAACCAATGACATGCCTCGCTATCCCTCACCTCCAGTCAGGATACCAGCTGGCTAAGTTGACAGGGTCAAGACGGGGCAGCGTGTCAGCTAATGACCCACCATGCTCTGACACCATGTCACCATGCGTGTGTCTGTACTCATTTCCCAAGGTGTAACAGGCAGACAGCACGTGAACTAATGCATCTTCTTACATTTAAGACTGCTGACCTGCTACCTCCACGCCTAATCTCCTCTCCAATCAGTGACTTAAGCCCTGGTCTGACGCTGGGTAACTTACTTACTCCGTGTCTGATGCTGGACCACAGTATGGCTACCTGGACTGTCTCTTTGATTCCCCAAATGTATTCTACCCCACTTTGTTATATCTATTAGACTATATTAAACAGTGTAACACAATGTACTTTGTGGATCGTGTTTGTATCAACTGAATGCATAGAATACCTGGAGGTGATTTTGTCTCTCTTAGATAGATAGACTTTATTTGTCATTGCTACAGTACAGGTACCAAACAACGAAATTTAGGAAATTGAATGTCTCTCTTCATAGACATTCAACATGAAAGACAGAAAGTGTGATTGGTTTACCTCATTCGTAACATGTTTATTGAAGGCAGATAACACACATAGTAAATGGTCTATTAGATACCGCTTCTAAACCTAGGCCCAGTTGTTCAAAACATTTAATCTGAATCAGAATTCTTTTTAGATATCCAGGATCAGATCGATCTAGCTTGTTTTGAGTCGTATAGGGGTAATCAGCCAGCTCGATCTGATCCTGGATAGCAAAAAAGAATCCGGATCATTCTGATCCAGGTTAAAGGTTTTGAACCACTGGGCCCCTGGAGATCCACTGTGAAGGCTGAAGTATTTCTGCGGTGTGGTTATGTTGGATGCACTGTATGTCAGAGCAGTGTATATTGACAATGTCACAAATAAACAAAGCATTGAGACACTTGAGAGTGAAGGGTTTCCATTCAGCAGTTGTTTACTGGGTTTATGAGGAATGACAAACAGCTGTTGTGACGGACCTAAAGCTGACAGAAGCTGACAGAAAAATACGTGGAGACATTTGTCATTTGTAGAAAGACAACAAACAAATGTGTATATTTTGAGTCATGGCAATATAAAAATGTGCTTACATTTAAAAAGACAAAATTAGTGGTACAAATCGCAGCGTTCTAGTACCCTTTAATGAACAGTGTAATATCACTTTAAGTTATTTGCTCTCAGGGTTGTTTCACATGCCATGGTTGGGGTTTGGCAAGCAGAAATGAAAGGCTTAAGTGCAAGGCTGTGTGGTGTGGGTCAGTAGCCCCTGTCCCCCAGAGTACTACCGGTAATCTTTAGTGACTGGCTAGGTGCAACCATGTCTTACGCGCCCCTCAGCCCATTGGTTGGCTAGTCAAGCTAGTGGAGCCAGCATGCAGACACCTCTCCAGTCTTTGAAGATCTGTGAACACTGAGGGGGAAGGGCCTAAGGGCTTGTCTTCGGACGGGGCAACACCACAGCTGTGAGACTAGCGTCGGAGCATCCACTTACAGAGCAGTAGTTAAGCCTCAACAAAGTGTAAACACAATGAAAGCTGGTTAGCTTCTACAGAGATTAAAGCTTCAAGACCAAATCTCGCGTCCACAGTAGGACCCAATTAAAGACAGTGTGCCGACAGTTCCACCTCTCCACAGGTCTGGGTGAGGTGATGGCAGTCACGCAGTAGTAGCCCATCACCTACAGTTCAAACTGTGGAGACATGCAGGTGAGCAGCTTGACAACAGTCTGTCAGGATGTACCTACTCTGTTAAAATCTCAAATGCTCTTTTTTACTTTTTAATCAATCAAGCTGTCAGATCAGTGATTTACTCTGAGGACAGGGAGCTCTGGCCCTCCACATCCAGTACATGTCTACAGGTACAGTGTAAACGGTTAGGTTATAGAAGCTGCTCCAGACCAGCCGCAAGATCAACGACTCAGCAAAGCTGTAACTGTCGTTACGAATATTATGACACGGAACTGGGCCAGATCAACATGCCACACAATCCATAGATCTGCTACATGTACTGAAAAAACATCATTTCTGTAGGTCTCTTGTGCTAGTCAGCCTGAGACATAATGTAGGATAGACACAGTAGTCTAATAGTAGTTACACAATGAACAGTTGCTCACTCGCTTAAGTGCATTACCAAGACAGCCAAGTATGCGTTGGTCAGTGTTGTCCTCCTAACATGCACATAACAAGGGAAGTGAATCTCTCCTTATGGACACATGGGAAAAAGAAAAAAAAACAGACCAATCAGAAGGAAGATGTGTCAGAGGTCATTATTAAAACACTATGGGCAAGTTTCCCCAGACACGAACTAAAGGGCTGGTTCGGGATTTTCAATTTGGAGGAGAAACTTTAATCCAGAGTTCAGTGTTAAATAGCCACTACTAACTTAAGATAACTTTAGGGGGGGGGTTTGAAACCCAAATCACCTCAAAGTGTTTTTTAGCCCCCCCCCATCACTCCAATTGTATTTTTGTTAGCGGTCTCCATTGAAAATGTGATTTGTGAAGTCCAGGACTTGGTTTGTGTCTGGAAAATCTCCTCTAAGTGTACCAGGGGAACTAAATGGAAGGAATACGCCTTGAACAGTCATTCAATTGAAGTACAGTAAGTAACATGGTCATTTGAATGGGTTAACACCAATTCAGATGCTGTGGTTGAGTGGCTGGTCAAATCTGGTAATGTCTACAGTAGAGTGGAACTCTTCTGACTTTAATAGTGAAGCGTAAGAGCATGGTGAATCAGAAGACACTTGCATGGTTATACAGAAGTGAAAAGAGAGGTGCTTAGCCTAAAGCATACAGTGAAGTAACATTGGTCATGGAAAGCTGTATGTTCACATCCACATTTCTAAATGTCTTGTGCGTTAGAACAGTCTAGGATACGTTTTACCTCTACTACCCCCTCCCCCCTCAACCCTTTCTGTCGTTATCACCTCCCCTCCCACCCCCTCCCACCCGAGCTTGTTTACACAGATCCACTGATCTCTAGATCATCTGCTCAGGACAGAAGTTATCCCCAACCACTGATCTAGGATCAGCTTACTCTACCCTCCAATCCTAACCCTAACCATTCGGTGGATGAAGTACAATCGGACTATCTGTATCAGCGTTCGGGAGAAACTCTAACCTATTTCATATTATTACTGTAGATCATTCATTAACTGGTATAGAGTTCTATATGTTCTAGAGATCTGGCTTGTGCAGCCATTGGCCTGACCTTGATGCCATTGAGGCAAGGCGATTGGCTGATTGTCATCCCCATTCTTCTGTGGTCAAGAGGTAAGAGGTCAGGGTCAGAGCTTGAGTGACAGGGTCAGCTGTGAATGACATAGCTGGGTCCACTCTGACAGACTAACACTAAATCCCAAAATATCCTTTTCACGCTATTGTGCCAACTACTAACCATATTGCGCTGGCTTTTATATTATCTTTTAACATTGTCTTTTCCAGCAACTGTGGCGGATGCCTAACCAGGGCAGCACAGTACAGACAAGCTCGGCTCAGCTCAGTAGTGTGAAAAGGGTAACAGAGCTAGAGAAACAACCCCCTAGACACTTCTCTTAGATCTGAGTGGATCAGATGGGTGTATGCATCCTACAAGGTGCCAACTCCACCTAACCTGCCCAGATGGAAAGATGGAGCTATTACCATGGAGCTTAGACCTATCCAATTGTTTCAGATCTACATAAAGCTGCCCCCCCCCCCCTCTGTTTCGGATTTGACACCAGTCTGCACCTCCATCTCCTCTCTGCCAGTTCATTCAGTCTTCCAGACGTCGTTGAGCATTTTGACGACCTCCTCATAGATGACAAAGACAATGGCCACGTCCAGACACACACGGCCCAGTCTGGGGACTGTTCCCTTATAAAACCTAGAGAAGGAGAGATGGGGAGATGGTTAGGGGAGATGGGGAGTCCAGGGTTGGGGTTAGGAGTTTGGGTGTTGCTCCCGGGTTTTACTCACGCCTGTGGTCCTTCATTCTTCAAGATCTGGAAGGCACAGTCCACTGTGCTTTTATATCGATGCGCCTCCAAACCCTACACGCACATGTGACACACACTGTCAGTTACTGTCTGATGCAGTAACATAATAAAGTGAGAGTACAAAATAAGAAAATAATTCTAATTCTTTACATCACATTTTAACACGACACTGTCCTCAGTTGAAACTTACAAAATACGCTTTTGCTCATAGTGGTAGTGGGGAGGTTTGCCCCTCTCTGTCCAATCAGATAATTTCCTGAAATGTTTCTATTTTGTAGACCTTAGTGGCAAAAAAATATACAAATATTGCTAGTGTCTCTTCAACCAGGCAAGTCATTAAGAACAAATTGTGGATTCTGGACAAACGTTTCGTACCTGCATCCTCGTCTTGACCACGTCTAGAGGGGTGTTCCCAAACACACTGGCCGCCCCTGCTGTTGCCCCAAACATGGCTGTGACAATAGGGTGCATCTCACGTCGAGGGTCATCACCTAGGAGACCAAACGCTGAGGTCAGACTGGGGGTCAGAGAAGTTCTCTCAAATCAGGATAAAGGAAAGGAGATGAGGAGAGGAAACCAAGATGCCGCCTCCTCCTCCTCCTCAGACTATTGAGACACACCTCATGAGAGAAAGAAAGCAGATTCTTTGGTCAGTCAGAACCCTTGCTTTAGGCTACGGGAAGTTGCTGTCATGAGGGAAAGGACTGGATCGACAGATTCGACGTACGGTATTTCGATTGGACATAGGATACTGTCAGACGCCAGTTCAAACCCCTCTAGAGAGGAAGGACAGAAGCTCTCACTTTTTCAAGTTATTTTTTTCGGAGTGGGGCAGTCACACTCATATTTTTCATTTTATTTACAGATACAGTAGAGATTTAGACAGGAAGGATGGGTGAGAGAGAGAGGAGGGATGACATGCAGGACATGTCCCCGGCCGGAATCGAACCGGGGACCCTGCGGTTACATGGTCAGCGCTTAACCCGCCAGGCCACCTAAGCGCTCCAGAAACCCTCACCTTTATACCAGTTACGTAGAGAGTTCATCACGTAGAAGCGGATGGCCTGATTGCTTCCCTGCTTCAGCACGGTCGCAGTCAGCCCTTGGTAGGTCCCCCGCACGCCTACACACAAACACGTGTTTATAATCTATCTGTTTGTTTATTCGTTTGTTTATTTGGATCCCCTAGTGGGGTCCACACAAAATATTTAAATGTCCCTTGAATACTACCATTAGATCATATAGACAATAAGGGCCAGCTAGGGGAAGCGGTGTGAGCCGGTCTGTTCGCTCACCTTGGTCTCTGATGATCTCTTTGACTCCATGGAAGAATCCTCTATACCGCGGGTGGAGAGAACACTGGTCATGGATGAACTTCACCTGGGAGGGGAGGAGAGTGGGGAGGAGGAGAGAAGAGGGAAGAGAGAGAGGAGGAAGAGGAAAGGGTTACGTAGGGGCAAGGAGAGGAACAGGGGGGGTTGGTCACTATACACAGTTTTGACAGAGCCCCGCCCACCTTTAGTGTTTCCATTGGACAGACGACCAGGACGGCTTCTGTGATGCCTGCGCCTAATCCACACCAGAGGCTCCATGTGTTGTCTAGGCGACCGTTGGCGTCCCGCATAGGGTTGCTGATCACCTCAAACGTCCCGAACCTGAGAGAGGAAGAGAGGGAGGGTGACCGAGAGAGGGAGTGAGCGTGTGGCGTTAGAGAGAGAGAGGAAAGAGGAGATTGTGTGGAGAGATGGAGAGAGGTGCAGCCTCTGGGAGCGTGGTGTAAATCGTACCGTACGGCAGCCTTTGGGATGGATCCGTAGAGTAGAGAGCTGAGGCCTCGGTACAGACCCCTAAGGCCATGGTCCTGGACTGTTAGTTTCACACAGTCCCCTGTAGACACACACACACACACACACACACACACACACACACACACACACACACACACCACTATCAGCTTTACTCAACAGACCCCCTCAGCCCACAGACCATCGTCCTGCATCGTCAATTCAAACACACACACACACACACACACACACACACACACACACAGTACCTATGCCTCTGTAACGTGGGGGGTTAGCCCTCTCATCTAGTTGTAGTTGGGTTTTCACATACTCCGTTGGGAAGGTGATACAAATCTCTATACCTCCTGCAAGGCCACCTATAGGGGGGGAGAGAGGGAGAGAGAGAGAGAGAGAGAGATTAGGTTTGGAGAGGAAAGCTTGTTTTAGGATTTTCTCAGGCCAACAATGCTCTCGTCTTGAGAATAGACGAATAATTGTCTTCTACATAGTGCTTTCCCCACAATGAAGATGTTGTTGTTGTTGTTGAAGACAACGTTTTTAACCCAAATCCACTAGGTGAGACTGTGACAGTTTGCGATTCTTCTCAACCCTCTCCTCGGGGCGCCCCAGCCGCTCCACATAATATTTGATCTGTTCCACCACCAGCACACCTGATTCAACTAATCAAGTCCAAATCATAATTGCTTTGGACTTGATTAGTTGAATCAGGTGTGCTGGTGGTGGAACAGATCAAATATGTGGAGCGGCTGGGGCGCCCCGAGGAGAGGGTTGAGAAACACTCACACACTCTGAAAACCACTGACTTCGTGACGTTAGAATTAAAAGGTTCTATCTCCATTTTTGTCAAAATTGAGTTTTTTACATAATCTGATCCATTAGGTGTTTATTAATGCCTGTGTGGTGTTATTTTTAAAATGTTGACATTTTTGAGTTAGTAATTAAAATACAAAGGTTCCATCTCATAAAACATAATGGAATGTAAAAACTTTGACGCTCAATATCTCTGAACTGCCCTAAACGGAGATAGAACCTTATCATTCTAAGCTCACGAAACGGTGTGGCTGCAATTTTACCCGCAAGTATAGCCTTTCCAGGGTGGGTCACTTTCCTCCCTCCGATCGCCGCGGCCGCCAGCGTCCTTGTAGCCGAGTGGGAGTGGAGGATTCCCGGGGAAGTAGCACCCAGACACCGGGCAGGGCTGGAGGTCAGTGACTGGGGGCTGGAGCATCCTCCTCCTCGCTTCAAACCACCGCTCTCACACGGCCCGTCCGACACGGAAAACGGTTTCAATAGTGACGACATATCAGTTATATCACTCGGTTAAAATCTCATCGGAGTTGATCAGAAAACCGTTAGGTAGCTAAAGCCGATTCATCCAAATAAATGTCGGTGAAACCCCGGCCACCAACAACAACGCAGCTTCCTTCACCAATGTGGCGGCGAAGAAGTAGTGATGAATATTATAATGACTTGTCAGCCGATGGAGCAAGCCCATTGGCCCAGACAGCTCATTTGCTTAATTTATTCTTTAATTCAGTTGTCTCAATATTTATGAGCTTCGGGGCGACCAATGGCATGGGCGCAATGGTAAGCGATCCAGTGGGGTCACCGCTGTCATGGAGATATTTGATTGGTCAAGGGTGCAAACAATTAGAATGTATCAATTTGAGTTACAGTATTAAAACCAGGGTGTCATAGTCTGATTTGAGAATAAAGAATGAATCATATGTTTATTTATTACTTTTTTTTTTCTTCTTTTTTTTTTACCTAGGCCTAAAATATATTCATGAGGTATTATATTCAAGCAGAAACATATGAGAAATGACAACACACCCACAACTTCAGCTAGCAATAACACATTCCATACACCTGAATGCTTTGTATCCCAATAGCAACAACATACAGTGCTCCTTTAAAAGGAGCCCTTATCATGACCCCACACCCCTCCACACCCCTCCTATGAATGAATGAATGAAATACATTCGACCAAATACAATGGAACTGGGTCACTGTGTATGTGCAGAGAGAGAGAGAAAAAGGGGGGGGCGGGGGGGGGGTTGCTTTATCAGGACTATGTTTGTGTCACTGTTACACCAGTGTTGTTTGTGCAAAGACCATTTAGCACTGATGTTAACAGTTAACATGCAATTTATTGGTATTGCAGTGAGGGGATAAATGTGTGGTAATAATTTGGAAGATGTGGCTCAGTATAGCTCCTCAAGTACAGAATCAACATAAATGAATGAATGAATGAATGAATGAATGAATGGACTTTATTGTCATTGCTACAGTACAGGTACCAAACAACGACATTTAGGAGGGGTGGCTCCCCTGGTGTTAGGAAAGGAAAAAAAAAAACTTAAAAAAAAAATCACAAGAAGGGAAGGAGCTGGTTTACATAAATAAAGGCTATGTACACAATCCACTGTACTATACTGTACAGATAGTCGACTAGGGTTGTCATATTGCACAATAGTATTTTTTCACGTTATTTAAAGTGTCACAGTTTGCAGGCTTGAAATGTACATGTTTGTGCCTCAGCACTACACCTGATTTTTTCAGTCCAGCAGCTGCCATACAATCTGTCCAGACTGTCCAGGGCCCAGAACTTAGGTCTTTGCTGTGTTCAGGGCCTGGACGGCCCTGTGGTAGAAGCAGTTCTTCAGTCTGTTTGTCTTAGCGGCCGGGGTCCTCTACCTCCTTTTCGAGGGCAGCCTGGTAAAGTGTACGTGCCCAGGGTGGGTCGGGTCCCTGGAGATCTTTGAGGCCTTCCTGAGACAGCGTGTGTTGTACAGCTCTTCCAGAGAGGGGAGGGGGGCGCCGGTGATCTTCTGTGCTGTTCTCACTACTCTCTGTAGCGCATTTCTCTCCGCTGTTGTGCAGCAGGAGAACCAGCTGCACAACAGCTGCACAAACATAATAGTTTACAAGTTGAACAAGTAAAAAAACAACAACATTATCGTTGTCATTCAAGTGTGGTCGTCATCAAAACCGAAAAGCGTAGAATGTCCTGAGTTTGTTTCTAGAGCAGACAGCCAGTAGAAACAGCATGAATAGATAAATACTGTAGGTTACAAGTCTCTTAGCTGATATCTCCCAGATTATTTAGACTGTGTCCTTTAGTCCGTCAAACAGCAGACACTTTGCCTAGACAGAGAAAAAGCTGAGATCAGTTGTGCCAAAGGTTATTTTGTATTTTAGGTCTAGACACTGAGACGAGTGTGTGCACTCGTCTTTTTGTGCCTATCTTTGTGTGTGTGTGTGTGTGTGTGTGTGTGTGTGTGTGTGTGTGTGTGTGAGATCTACACGTGTGTGTACCTCGTGCCAGCGCAGTGTATCAGGTGGCAACGCCAGGTGACAGTGAGGGCAGATGTGTGCCTCGTCGGGAGGCTCCTGGTCTCTGAGCTCCCAACGTGGCCCCTCGCTGCCCCACAGGGGAAGAGGTGTGGAGCGTGAGGAATAGGCGACACCAAAGTGAGGACGCGGATCTGTCTGGTAGCTCACTCTTTTACCACCGGGGGGCGACGGAGACAGGGGGTCAGACTCATCCTCCTGCTGCAACATAAAACACTGTACAGCCAGCACTTGACTTGAGGGGGGATGAGGGGGGATGGCATCCCCCCTGAAATAAAAACAGTCAATATCATCCCCCTTCTAAAACTGCCATCCCCCCTTTCCATCCCTTATGTCATTTTCTCAATGAACGTAGTATTACTGCTATTTCAACATTTAGTAGTGTGCATATTGAGTAAAATACTGTGGGCGAGGGGGCACGCACACATGCAATGACATTTTTACCAAGTCACTGACACTGACGTCATTGACGCTGTGGGGATGCTAAAATTGTCCCCATATGATCAAATCCACCATCCCCCCTGATTTTTTTTTTTTTACAACTTGAGTACTGTGTACAACAGTACTCAGTACAACAGTTTCCCATCCCCTAAAACACATTGTAAGTTTTGTGTTTGCCCCCTACTGGTTGAGGTTAGTATTTGAGGAGAGTAGCTATACCTGTGGTTCAATCTGCTCGTCAGAAGGAAGAGACCTCAGACAGTACCAACAAGGTTCACGGGGACGGTCTGTGTGGGCGACAAACAAATGTCTGAAAACCTCCCTACTTTTTGCCATTTAGCAGACGCTTTTAATCCAAAGCGATTTACAATTACGAATCACAGGGACATTCCCCCTGGAGTAACTGAGGGCTAAGTGCCTTACTCAAGGGCACACTAGTAGTGGTTTCAGGCGAGATTTGAACTCACAACCTTCCGATCACAAGTCCAACTCACTATCCACTACTAGACCACCACTACCCCTACTGACAGCCTCATCTGACCTGAGGCAGTTCTGTATCCTGTATCCTCTGCATCCACTTACTGTGTTTGTTAGAGTCAAGTGAGGAGTGTCGGGTGTGGGTAGGGGTTATCTCTCCCTCTAGTGGTGGAGAGGGGGGGTGCAGAGTGTCGTCCTGTACAGGGGTCTCCTGCGGTGAGATCTCTGTGTCACTGATACACACTTCTTGTTCCGCATCATCACACTCATCACCCGGTGGAACAGCATCATCCTCTTCAGCCTGGAGATAGACAGATAGACAGCTATAGGGCTAGCGGACTAGCTTCATTTTTCATAATCTGAATTTATTCAAATTCATATTCATATTCATTCAAATTCAAATTTCATCATTTGTTTTATTTTTCATCTATGCTGTTGTATTTATTTGTTCTGGCCACATATATTTGTTCTCATTTTAATGCTTAAAATGTAAAGCACTTTGAGCTGCATTTTATGTATGAAAGGTGCTATACAAATAAAGTGTATTATTATGATTATTATGATTATGGTTATTATGATTATGATTATTTACATCCCTGGTTACGAGTCTGCCCTGTCGGTGCTGTTTCTGACCTGGCTGGGCTGGGTTGCTTCTGTCTCAGGTAGCTCTGTCTGGACAGGTAACTCCTGAGATTCCTCACACTCTGCACACACTACCTGACTGTGCGTGTCAGCCAGGACCATAGTGTTGCCGCTGGAGTTACAGGATAGGAGGAGAGATACAGCAGAGAGAATAACAGGAATAATAAACACATACAGTAGTAAAACAGATCTGATCGACCAGGCGTCAGTCATGATCACACAGACACACACACACACACACACGCACACACACACACACACACACACACACACACACAGACACACACACACACACACACACACACACACACACACAAAACCTGTAGCATTCACAACCACCACCACCAACCGCAAAAACAACCTCTGCCCGTCTACACCTTTCAGTGGGGATAAGGTGTCCCTCTCTTGTGTCTCAGCCCTTCTAAGGAACCAGTTTCAGTGGGTGCCATCGCACTAAGACGTCATCAACCAATCAGACTACAGCTGATTGCACTGAGATACTAAATAAACAATCACACCGAAGCCAAAACCCTCCAGCAATACTAAGACTCTCTTTACTTCTCTTACCATAGGCTGCACTCTCCTCTGTCCTCCCTCTCTCCGTCCATCTCTGCTCCTGTGGCTCCCTCCCAGGGTGCCGCCTGTGTGGTTGTTGTTGTTGTTGTTGTTGTTGCTGTTGTTGTTCTCTCTGTCTCTCTCTCTCTTTCTCTCTCTCTCTCTCCCTCTCCCTCTCACTCCTCTCTTCTTCACTGTTTGTCTGCCTCTCTCTCTCTCTGTTCTCTCTTTCACTCTCTTGCTCTCTCTTTCCTCTCTCTCTTCTCTATTTCTACGAAACGGAAACTCCAGGCCTTTAATATTTGATGTGTCTGAATGGCTCACAAGCAGCTTTGCTCAAAAGAATAAGCGTGCTAAGGATCGAATATCCCCCTCAGCTGGCACACCCTGTCACTAGCCAGGGCCACCCAGGACTGACCTGGAACTAACATACCATTTGAAATAAGCGTTTCCATTTTGAGTGACCTTGTAGAGATGTTAGATGAACCATTTCAGTGAATGTGATTACTCAATGCTTATCACTACAGTAATCTGAATTGTCTAACTATGTCTCCCTTCTGTTCAGTTACTAGATGACCTTTTGTTTTTTGTTTCCAATGTCTTTTATATGCAGTAAAAATCGAATTATTGACAGGATTATCATTATGATTATTTTAAATCGGTTTGATTAGGTTTTGCATTTATTCAGCTTGGCATAAGCAATTATTCAGCATAGCAAACAATCATAAGTATGCATCCCCTCCTCCCTCCCTCCCTCCCTCCCTCCCTCCCTCCTTCCCTAAATGTAATACCTTGATCCATCTAGTGTGGGTGGGTGGTGATGCGTGTTTCCATTTGAGAAGAGGCGTGAAAGACATAATTCTATTAAGATAGATTGGTCCCAGGGGGGTCCCAGGGGGAGCACCAAACAGGGTTGTAAGAGGATCGGGTGCAACGTCCACTCCAGATATATGAAGGATTTTAAAATGTCAGCTAATCAGATAAGCGGGGACAGGTCCAAAACATGTGGACCAAGTCAGCAGGTGATTGTCCACAGTGGTTACATGCATCACTTGTGGCAGGAAATATCCTTGCTAGTCTAGCATTAGTGTAATGAATGCGACGTACAATCTTACATTGTATAAGGCTACGACTGGCACATACTGTATGTGACACGTTCTAATGCTTTGGTCCTCATATCGGCAACCAATCAAAATGTTCAGACTTTTCTTTTGAAACACAGAACTACGTTTCAACGTTGTTGAGAATCACAACACAAACTCACTAGTCACGCCAAAATACTGCAACGCAATGGATTCAGTGAATAATCCCCACTGCTACCTAGTTAACTATAACACTACTTGACATTGTTAGCAGGCTTACAAAACAAGCTGTGTTAGTTGACTAACGATGTGTCATTGATTTCCAACAACGCAGAAATGTATTAACATTTTTCAAAAGAAAAATCGGATCATTACATTGAATCCCGATATGAAGACCAAAGCATTAGAACGTGTCACATATTGAGGAGGTGTGAACCAGCCCAAACACAATATCCCACGTCACGTCCGTCAGTTTCACCCCCAAATCCTGCTCCCAAGCGATTATTAAGTAAATTATTACGATTATTAAGTGTTTTCGGGCTTAATGGAATCTATTTCAGTGTATATAATTGCAATTAGGCTCTTTACATTGGGGTTCAGAGATTGCTCTTGTAAGAAATGTCTAGTCTGGAAATAGCGAAATAGATGAAATCCAGGTAAATTGAGTCTGAAAATGACAAGAAAGTCCCTTTTCTGTACAGATTGTCAACAGTTCTGATTCCCTTGTCAAACCAGGTCTGGAAAGTGGGATCAGTACACAATGGTTTAAACAGGTGATTACGACACATTGGGGGAATGAGCGGATTGTCTGTTAAGACCTAGAACTGACGATGGAGACGGTGAAGTGGTAAGCTTGAACATACTAGGGAATAAAGAGACTGCTGGGAAGAGGAGATCTCCAATTGCGCCCAAAGAGGTGCGTTCTCTAGATTTGACCAATAGAGAAACTTCTGAATATTGAATCTTTTTTTTTTTATGTTGGAAGAGGCTAATTTAGGGTAGGACAACCATTTTGCTAAGGTTAATACGAGTGGACCAACATTTGAAATCTTCTTTACCATGTTCTAGTAATGGGAGATCATTTTCCTTGAAAATATGATTTAGTGATGATTTAGTGATGACAATGCCCAGGTATTTGAACACACTGTCCATCTGTTTAAAAGAGTGAATGGGGTGTACTAGTGGCCATTGGGTTTATATATTTTTTTCTTCTGAAAGTTCAGCTTATACCCTGAAAATCTAACAAACTACTCCAGTATAGACATACTAATAGGAATGTAAGAGAATGGATTGGATATACAAATGTAGGTAATCCGCATACAAGGACACTTTGTTGGTGAACCCACCTCTTGCAATACC
>NC_137693.1:4826872-4836872 GCF_963989245.1 Nansenia antarctica | reverse complement strand
AAAAACTGAACTTTAATAAAATAGTTGCTTTTATT
Source organism: Nansenia antarctica (assembly GCF_963989245.1). Classification (NCBI taxonomy): domain Eukaryota; kingdom Metazoa; phylum Chordata; class Actinopteri; order Argentiniformes; family Microstomatidae; genus Nansenia; species Nansenia antarctica. The sequence continues at coordinate 4,836,837 of NC_137693.1, read as the reverse complement.
TTTTCCTCTTATAGCAAAACTAGTAATCATCATGCTTTTATTTACACATTGCACAGGCATATTTATTTCACACTGTACATTTTACAATCCCAAAGGTGACATCAACAACAACACTCTCCTTTCACAAGACAGACGGCTTCACTGTAGGGACAACATTCCTCTACCTTTTAGGTTTCTTTTTTATGATCACAGTTCATAAAACCGCCTTGATTTCTCCATACTGTTTTTTTTTTTTTTTTTTTTTTTGATGCAAGTAGAAAGACGTGCAGATTTAACAGCTTAAGCTCACCCACCTCCCCCTTTCCCAGAACTTTTTTTTACTCCTTTATGAATTTCTTTTGACTGTGAATTTCTTTTGACGATAAATTAAATCAACAGATTGTGTTTGCCTCTTGATTCACAGAGTTTAAAAAAGAAAGCCTTTGTAGGTGGCAAAACAGACAACGTGACTTCAAGTAGTTTTGGAACCGAGGGATGAGTGAGGAGTGAGGAGGGGTGGAAGAGTGAAAAGCAGAGCACATGTGATGAGGATTGGATGAGTGAAAAGCCAGTCTCTATTGTGTGTGAGAACCGTACAGTACACCTGAATGGCCAAACCAGGATAATAAGTGTACTAACCATATATCATCTGCCATAAGATTCCAACACAATAGCCCCCCTTTCCCCCTAAATAAACGATTGATTCCATTTCATCCAACTCAATGGAAGTGTTTGTCGGTTTGTGCTTGAGGTCCAGCTCTGTGCAAAGGTTACAATGCTGTAGGGATGTCTCATAAGATGAGGTGTATCTTTCCTCACAGGTTGAGAGAAGTGAAGAGAGACAGAGAGAGAGAGAGAGAGGGAGAGAGAGAGAGAGAGGGAGAGAGAGGAGAGAGAGAGAGAGAGGGAGAGAGAGAGGGGAGAGAGAGACAGGAGGGGGGAGAGAGACAGAGAGAGGCAGAGTGAGAGAGAGTGAGAGGGGGGGGGGAGAAGAGGAAGGGAGTTTGTTGGCAAGGCAATACACATATTGATCATAACTTCTAGCGTTTGAGATAACTGAAATGTGTCAATGTGTTTGGCACCTTTGTTAATTTTCAAATGTGAAAAATGTGTTGCTCTTACCAGAGAATAGATACACAACATTCAAATACACAAGTTGAATACAGTACAGTACAATATGTACAGTATACTCATCATGAAAATGTAAACTTTCCTGATCAAAAAATTGTCCATTGGCAGGCTTTGTTTCCAGTGGTGCTTCACTTTACTGTTACAGAGTGTTGTGTTTGTCTCGGGTGAAGTAACTGTCGTCAGCACTGTCAGACCCTCTCATGACACATTCAGTCAGAACCTCCGAATGCACCATGACTGACAGAAGAAAGAAAAGAGACAAAATGATTCTGTAAACATGAGTCTCTTGCCATTGGCACATTGTTTCTTTGTTTGTGTGTGCATGTTTCTTTCTCTCTCTTTTCTCGTTTTCTTTCTCTTTTTTTTTTCTTCTTTTTTTTTTTTTTTTTTACAAAACCCCCAAAACTCTGAAACATGCAAAAGCATCAGAGACTGACCTGAATGGAGCCAGACATACACCCATGTATGTTCTGTATGTAAACTGAAGAACAATGTAAACTGAGTGAGAGGCTGAATATGGTTACAGAGAGGAGATTCACACTGAAGATGCCCTCTCCCGCTCCTGGCCAGGAACACACAAACACAAGTACAGAGTGGAGAAACAACAGCAAAGCAATCTTTCCACTTCTCGCCCTCTCTCTCTCTCTCTCTCTCTCTCTCTCTCTTCTCAACCTCTTTCACCATACCCCTCTTTTTAAAATCCATTCTCTACCTCTCTTTTTCTCTCACACTCTTTTTACTATCCTTCCATCTCTCTCTCTCTGTCCTCCCTCTGTTGGTCCCTCCGTCTTAGTAATTGCCCCATGGTCTCTAGTACATTCTACGTTTCATGTAGATCCTCTCTATAAAGTTCTCCAGTTCTTCCTCGCTGTCCATCTGGGGCACCAGCCCATCTTCCTCATAGTCGTCTACTGGGGCAACAGGGGGGTAGAAGTAGGGGGGACGTCTGCCTCTCCCGGGTGGGGAGCGAGGTTTGGGGGGGGGAGGCAGGGGCTGGTAGGTCCGTGGGTGGGGGAGGATGTAGTTAGAGATGTAAGGGGTGGGAGGCAGACGCGCTGCTGGCTGCTGCCTCCAGCCCTGCCCCCGGGCCTTAGCTCCGGCCCTGTGCCTGCGCCTGGGGGGCTGGAGGCCATAGTCCTGGGGGTCTAACGGCTGGTCCCTGGAGGGGGAGGGCTTACCGTAGTAGCGGGGTTTGGGGTAGGGGAAGTAGACGGGGTAATATGCACGGTATGGCTTCTGGTAGTATGGATAGGAGGGGAAGGCGAGGAACTGTTTCTGGGGCTTGTACCAGTAGTCCTGCTGCTTCTGAGGCTTATACCAATACTCCTGCTTGTAGTATTTGGCCTTGGCTTTGTCCTTTTGCCATTTTCTATTGGGTTTGTAGGCGTAGGGGGCCTTTTTGGGGTTGCTGGAGACTGTGTAGTGGTACATAGGGCCAGCAGCAAGGGGAGGAGGCACCAGGGGGCGGTAGCGCGGCGCAATAGGATTGTTGGAGGGTGGCAGCTCCTTCCTCTTCTTCTTCTTCTCCTCCACGTCGCTGATGATCTCGACCACGTCGTCCGCCGGCAGGTGCAGCTTGCTGCTGATCTCAATCAGCCTGTCGATCATCTGCTGGTCGAGGTCGTCGTCGTCGGCGGCGGCCACCTCCTCGGAACGCTTGTCCTCGGCGGCGTTGCCGTTGACGCCCAGGCTGGACTTCTGTCGGGGCTTCAGGTAGGGCGCCCCCTGCTGTTTCCTGCCCATGTACTGCAACAACATGTCGGAGGCTATGTCCGCCAGACGCTGCTCCTCCTTCCGGGCTCTCTCCGCCTCCTCCTGCTGCCTCTGCACCTCCTGCTGCTCCGCACGGGCTCGCGCCTCCTCCTCTGCCCGCGTCAGGCTCTCCTCTTCCTCCTCCACCTCCTCTTCCTCCTCCTCTGCCTCATTCTCAAAGTCATCCATGAAGTTGCCTCCGTGGACAGGGCTGTTGCCCGCCTGTTCTTCCTGCCAGCGCAGCTTCTTGCCAGCCTGTGCTAGCTGGGTATTGTAGGCCTTGTAGCCCTTCAGGGGAGGCAGGATCTCATTGTCTTGGAGTCCCAGGTCGATGTTTTGGAAGTAGCCTCTGGTCTTACGATGTAGTGAGGGGTCTACCCCCTCAGAGACAGCGCCTGTGGCCTCCCACCCCAAAATACCTCCCTCTCCTCCATCATCATCCTCTTCCTCTTGCTCTCCCCCCTCCTTACTTCCACCGTCAACGGGAACCCCCTCATCCTCCATCAGCCAGCCTCTCTCCCCTTCCGATCTCTTCCTCTCCTCCCTCTCTTTTAACTCCTCCCCTAAGGCAGCTGCCACTAGGGCTACTCCTAGCTGCTCCATCCTCTCTCTCTCCTCCTCCTCCTCCTCCTCCTCACCCTCCCTTATCGTCTCCTCACCCCCTCGGGTTTCCAGAGAGACTAGCTCCTCTCTCTGCCCCTCTCCCCCCTCTCTCTCTCCCCTCCACTGTGTCTCCACTCCTGTGGGTTGATCAAGCACCTCCAGTAGCACCGAGGCTGGCACCCGGGCATGGTCCTGGCCCCGGTCCTTGTGAGGGGATGTGTTAAGGGGGCTGAGGAGGCTGAGGAAGGGGCTGAGGCTGTCCTCCTTGCGGTGTGTCCGGGTGCGCCCCTCCACCTCCCCCTCCCCTCCCTCGCCTCCCACGGGGGCGGTGCCAGCCAGATGTGGAGTGATGGTGAGCAGGACCAATAGGACAAGTCGGGCTGTGGAGGTTGTGTGGTGACAGGTCATGACCATGCAGAAGAGGCAGGGGGGGGGGCGAGCACCTGGTAGAGACAGATAGAGAGAGGGTGGAAGAGAGAGAGAGGTGGAAGGAAAAAGACAGTGAGAAACAGTTAATCACGAGAAAGGATGAGAAACAACGCTTACACTCAACAGTGTAAACCTCAGAGGAAGCAGTTAGATTTGACTTGTGACCATCCATTTCTCCTGGGGAATATCATGACGAGTAGGCTGCTGTTATAGGCCTGATAATGCTATTTATAATGACAATTATTGACCGTTGGTATGATTGTCATTAGCAGTGCTCGTTTCATTTTCAAATCAACCATTCATTAAATAAATGGCAGTGACAGGTTTCTTTATTGTAAGCTAATCGGTCAATTAATGCACACTGCCTTCGCGACCACGGGTTCACGGCTATACGTGAAACAAAGAGCAAACAATGAATGACCAAAATCTACATCTGGTTCTTCTCGTTTATGTGTATATGTATAATCTGTATGCCTGTTTGAAATGTCTAACTTTCGTAAACGGATACAGTATGTAGAATAGCAATAAAATATTTTCCAGAACATGAAAAGCCGCTCATCACCTGAAACAAAAAAAAATGATAGCGTAGAATCGTAAAACAAGCGCTCTTATGTTTGACTTTTTTTTTTTTTTTTTGCAATACAGACAATGAAATCGCCCTGTCTGCGCGAGCCTCGGTGGATTGATGTGGTTCCATCCGCCATATATGGACATGAGCCGATCCTTCTGCATGCATGCCGCGGGGCCAGTCATGCGTAAAACCGCAAGCCACTCTGTTAACGCACCGGTCTCTAATTCCTCCACACACTGCTTCACGATACATCGATTCTCTCGTCGACCCCAAAAGCGCAAGGTATGTATAATGATCAAAGACAACTGTCGTGGTCATTGGTTTCGCTGTTGTGTGCGTGTGATTTGGGGAATTATATCAGTAAGTCGTATTTCTTTGTGGAGCAAGAAAGGAATGCAGCCATCCTTTTGGGCTAATAAATGAAAGCATATAGCAGAGCATGATCTGTATTCACAAAGTGGGCTACTAGATATGAAAATTCGGTTTATTCGTTATAAACACCTGTAGACTGTACATTTCCATCTTAGGCAACTCTTTTTTTGTGCCGTGAAAGTATAGGCTAAGAAAAAATATCAACGATGAAAAATCATCAATTTGAATAGAAGGCTCCATTCATAAACCCCCCAAAACACAAGCACTCACATAACGTGTCATAACGGCTCACTGTGATTTGTCGGATCCCGGCAATTATTCACAAAATCAATTTTAGTTTGGATGTTATTATTGGCAATAGTAAACTATCCATTCAATGGTATTTGATATTTCTAAATGTAGCCTATTGTGTATCTCTCTAATGTAGCTAAATGAAGAAATTGATATAGGCTAAGCTGTGTATACATTTTTTTGCATTGAGCGCGTTTCGCCCTGTCGCTGTACTTCGAGACAGTCGCCAACTTCTTAAATTCTATACATTTTTTTCATTTGACATTTTAATCATTTAGTAGACCCTCTTATCCAGAGCGACTTGCAAGTAGACCACATTTGGCTAAACGTAGCCTAAGTGGATCAACTATACATCGCAGTCATCACAGTTAGACTTTCTATAAGAATATGTGCCACAAGCAGTCATTCAACAATCCAGAAGACACAAAACAACACTTCGCGGTAAACGCACGGCTTCATCCTTAGTTGAATTCGATCATTCATACACCGTCTGTTTCACCTCCAGTCTCTAATCTCTCTTTTGAATTCACCCTATCAACACAAGACCATTCTCCAGTTGCTATACTATAGCCTATACTCTTTTGACTCTTTTTGACTCCTCCATGAATTGTTCTCCATACCCGGTGCAACAAGGTGTGAGGACGGATGCTAAAACATTCACTCACCTGGAGTCCCGCGCGGGGAAAGGGTTGGAACTCACGCTTCGGGTAAACTCTGTCCTTATTTCATAAATAATTCATAAAGAGAGTAGTAGACTTAAAACTCTTCCACTTTGGCACTACTATGAACAACCTGGAAACTTCTGATTGTGCTTTGTTCTTTTTATTTAAAAAAATAATAATCTGTGATGTGTTTTATCGCAGCTAATTACAGTCACTTTAGTTTGCCCATCTGTGCGGCGCGAGTAGTAATTTCAGAACCACGGCCAGCGCAACTTTTTCTTATATATTCCCCACTGGACCACGTGACTCCATAGCCAGAGTGGCGCGCTGACGTCACATCCATTGATAAGAATGTTCGTGTCGAGATGGAACTCTGAGGTTACGCTACCCTGCGCTGATGAATGAACGGAAATGGCATGAATGAAATAGTACTTTTTTTCAATGAAGGGAGAAAATTGTAGTTAGGGATTGTGCACAGCCATTTTAGCATGCACCTCCATCCTCTCATGCCCCATTGGAATTCAGGAGCGATAAAAAAAAGTCAGAGTGACCATGTTGATAGGCTATCAATTAGGGTGATTTGATGACGTGCCCCAGAGATACAATTACTCGCGTCCTCACACCAGCCGGTGCAGTGCGCTCCAGAGCCCTCGTCGTACGGCCTGTCGGTTATTTCCGAGGTGCCCCTGAACCACCAGGGCCACTAGAGCAACCATGACGCATGTGGTTCAGCTCTGCTGCTCGATTTCCGCTCAATTTCCTGGGCGCGCTCAATTTTCCGCTCTTTGTCTCGCGCCGTTCTGGTTCTTCTCCATCTGTCAGCCGCGCATTCTGGTCCAGACGGGCCTTAGGTGCACACCTTAACCGTTGAACAGAGAAAACATGGTATAACATGGGAACAATTTTCCTATTGATTGTTTAGACCTATAGACCTATACTTTAGACAATTACACAATTACACTGCTCATGTAGGTAAGTGTTTCCCTTCGGTCCTCATGGTAGCGTATAAGATAAAAGAAAAAGAAATATGCTCAATGAATCCCAATAAAACAAAATAGTTAATAATCAAGCCCCAAGTTTGATTCCTCTACTGATAGGAATAGGCTACAATAATGGAGGTTGAAGGTTTCTGTAAAAAGAATAAAAATGTGTGTGTGTGTGTGTGTGTGTGTGTGTGTGTGTGTGTGTGTGTGTGTGTGTGTGTGTGTGTGTGTGTGTGTGTGTGTGTGTGTGTGAGTGTGTGTGTGTGTGTGTGTGTGTGTGTGTGTGTGTGTGTGTTCTAACCCCGTATGTTATTGAGAAATGTTCATTAGAATTGAACATAATATTGAACCAACAACAATTAACAAGCCATATTTTGTGATCTGTTTAATTGGATTACTTGAGACTAGGATTTATTACAAACGCGCTCAATTTGAAATGGCAACATGAGGTGTGACGCGCGTCTAAATGTGGATTGCCCTCGCGCTGATGCGATTCTAGATTGCACCGTTTTTACATCCGATTAGCCCTCAATGGAGTAAAAAATAGTCGCAGACGTCACTGTGAAGTATAATTTTAAGGCCTTCATAGATAAGAACATGTTAAGCTTATACCTATCAAAGGGAGATCTAAATAAGCGTTCATAAAGCCCCGCAATCCCAAATGACGCGTTGTTAGCCTGCACTGAGCGATAGCTACACTGTTGCAACGTGATTTAAGGGGGGGGGGGGCACGTTTGAAGTTTGCCTCTGACAAGAGGAAGACACTTCCTTTCTGACGAGGTAAACTATTTGGGGCATTGATCATATCAACTCTCTTTTGCACATAAACCTACACTGCCTATAAAGAAGAAGGCCATGTTTTCCACTGGGATGACGTATAGGCAATTGCATTTCGCCTGTGCTTTGCCTTTGTGTTTGCGGATCAAATGAAGTTGTAATTTGTTGCGATAGCCCGAGGCACTGCATGACCTCTGTTTTCTTAGAATGGGATGTTTAGAGTGAAACCTGCTCTATGTGTGTGTGTGTGTGTGTGTGTGTGTGTGTGTGTTGGCATGCTCAGTGGCGGTAGCAGGGTGGTTGGAGAGGTAAGCGGAGAGCCAGAGGGCAGATTCTGATATAACAGCATAGCATTATTATCAACATGCCACCCAGCATTAGCGCGCACCCGACCCCTACCCGGCGTCCGCGCCCCCGCACTGACTCACACTCTCCCGCCCGCTTGGCCACTCTCACAGATTAGCACCGGGACCCTTATAATGGAACGCACACACACACACACACATACACACACACACACACACACACACACACACACGCACACACACACACACACACACACACACACACACACACACACACACACACACACACACAGACCACCACTGTTTCACCAGAGGAGCCCCTGATCCTGATTATAACACACACACACACACACACACACACACACACACGCACACACACGCACACACTAAAGACATTATGCTCCTGACATTATGTTTGTTGTAACAAACATGGCCCTTTCCTGAAAACCGTTTGCCGTACCTGCTGCTGGAGGAAAGAGGGGATCATCCATTAATTGGGTCTACAAGGAAAGGAGGGAAGTGGGGGCGTTGCCGACATATTGGTCGCAATTATGATGATGCCTATACTGAATCTCCCCATAAGCAAGTGCGTTAATGCAATAGCATGCACAACGCAGTGCTCTATCATCATGGCATCTCCTCCACCCACGACACAGAGAAACCAAACCACCACCATTCGGGAGGCGAGGAAGGAACTGTGGACTATAGCGATCCCCGTGCACCGCGCCAGGCACTGCCCGTGCGTAATGATGCGTATATACGCCCCCAATGCTTGGTGCCCCCCACACATACACTGAGCAAGTCGAATGTGGTTTTTTGCGTGTTTTAAAAGTGAGTGTATTTAGCTTTAGGGAATTCAGACTTTTTCATAGCCTAAATGAAAAAGTCAAATATAGTCCATTAAGTAGCCATTTAATATCATCATGCATATCATCATGGCCATAGGCTTACAACATATGTCGTTTAGTCGCGGGCACACATACGATAAAACATAATTTATAATTCTCCTATCGTGCATGTGTGTCACTTGCGCTTAGAGACCAGGTGCGCTCGATTTGCAATACATTTACATAGGCTACATGCACATACATTTACAAAGATTACAGACAGGTTGGTAGAAGAAAGAGATTAAAATTACTTGAATATCCCACTTCAACAGTACAGTATGAGCATATGTTGCACGTTTTGTTAATCAATATCAGCTTTTTGCAAATGTTGTAGTGAATGATTAGTATGGCCTAAATCATTAATGTGTATCTATTCCTCTATAGCAAAACAGAAATAGTAGCACTTCAACTTAAATAAAATCCATAAGATAGTTTTTTTTTCATATTTTAATGATTTCAAGTGTAATTTTTAAAACAGAAGAAATGTTATGAATCCGAAACTGGGAAAATAAAACAGAATGTATAGGGCCGTAGATTGGAGTGAGAAATAAAAAGTCCTGATATAGAGTGATTTTGTGATTTCGTTTTTTCCTCCTTTTTTCTGAACCGAGGTTGAACTAAAACCATGACCCAAAAACGGTGGGCTTTGGTGAATCGTTACACCTCTATGTGACACCTCTGTGTGAGGCATAGAAGTATAATTCTAATATATATATATATAATGTCGTTTCATGAATGAGAGTGGTTTGTGAGAGGACTGAGCCCCCCCCCCCCCCTGCCCTGCACCAACAGGGAGGGGGGGGCTGCACAACCTCACCCCTCATCCATCACTTCATTCATACAACGCGGACGTACAAACCGTGTCGTTACTCCCCAGTCAGAAGCGATGGGTTCCGATTCAGAAATACCCCATGCACGTTGCTCATTGTAGCCTATAGTCCATTGATATGACTGGATATGGATATGATAGGCATGGGTATAATAATAGGCCTACGCACCGTTAGTCCTTCTATAGGGGGTAATAAGGGTAAATAGAATCCTGGCTAATATGCTTGTGCATCATATGGACTTTTTGTGCCAAACCTTTTTCTTTGAATGTCTGCATGCGACAGAGAATTTATTGACCCTTTTTAATATTAGCCGTAAAATGTTTACCGGAACCTGTGAGAAACTGGCGGCGTCAGAGACGAATGGTGTCGCAGGCGCGCGCGTAGGCAGCGAAT
>NC_137693.1:4711872-4821872 GCF_963989245.1 Nansenia antarctica | reverse complement strand
AAATAAGCCAATATATTTAACACCTCATGCACTCTTTATATGACAAATATTTGTGATGAAACATACATAAAGGCATAAAGGCAATTTAAGCTACTTTATTGTTATGTTTTGGTTAATCTGACCTTTCCTTCCAAAAGGAGACAACATGCATGTACGCGTGGTAGAGTTCAGCTTTGAAATGTATTTATGTATTTATTCAATATCTGTATTTGTTTATCAACAATATTATCTTTGTCTTTGTAACCTTTCTGGACCGGCAAGGTCACACTTTTGTAGAATGATAAACATAACATTTAGAATAGCAGACGCATCACATGAGGATACAGAGGAACCAGGCAGAAACATTGGAACATCACAAAATATTATTCATAAACCATTATTCAGACAGGGAGGTCTTACTGAGAACACGATTCCGAAGTCAATTTACACAATATTATCAATTATGTACAAACATGTACATTCCTTGGATGACAGATCCTTTATCAAGGTCATAAACTGACCGAGTGACACAAGAGAATCAAATCTGAGCACATTTTGAAGGTCGTTCTCGGAAAGGAAAAGGAACAGAAACTAAAAGCTGATTTACCTAGCTCAACTTTGAGGGTTAGCCAAGCTTGGGACTTGGTTTGGTACTGTGAAGAGCGTGTCTGTGATAAAAGCAATGATGTGAGGTAAAAGGAGAGTTTCAAAAGAAATGCTTTATATACAAATCAAATCCAATGATAAGCCCTTATTGAAGTTAACTGCTTTCCAAAATTGAGTTGGGTCACCACCAGAATCAGAGAGTGTTTAATTAGTAACTTGAATTAGGCTTCTTAATCATGGCGGTATATTTCTGTCTGTAGTTAAATCAATAAATCTAGCCTCAGCCCAAGCTAGGTTTCTTTCCTTGATTAATTCAGAGAGCTTCGGAGAGTACCAAGGATTGGCTCTATCCTTGATTCTCAACCTTTTAACTGGAGCATCAAGTTATTGCAAAGACTAGCCACGCAATTCCAGTTGTTCGAACTTGTGACCTCTGACTTGCCAACACACATGACCGTCTCCACAAATACCTTATGTTAAACAGTTGCGCTATTGAAAATCTACCTATTCAACAGTGCATCTCAACTCAGTTACACTAACTCGGCATTCGAAATATAGGAAACACTGTGTGATCACATTGATATGGTTCATGTAGAACTAAAACCGTGTGTAAAACCTTGTGATATTTCACTGCTACTGTTGAGAGGTAGTTCGCAAGAAAGTATTTCATTGCCCCTTGTATACCCAGTATCCTGTGCAAACGTTGGTTTGATTTTATTTGGATTTGACAAGGAAATATGTCTAGTTAACTCCCTCTTACATCATCATTGAGACAATAGCAAAGCATATGATCTGCAGTGGTGTATAAGGGAGGTGTGGCTGAGTGTGATGTGGAGTCGTGTTGAGAATGGCTATTGGTCCTCATATCAGAGAGCGTTGCTGATATTTGTAAAGCTGAGATCAGTTGTTGGTTCCACTAATTCAATTGTATGCGGCGGTTTAGTTCAGTTTAATTAAATCGTATTTTTTCAGGCAAAGTTATTCACCATGCAACCGTAGACAGATGAGGAACCCACCACCCAGACCAGACACGGTGTCTCAGTCCTGCTACACCTGTCTCCACAGTATGACGCTGTTCGAAAATGACTTCATCTATGCTGCATAATCAGTCCATTGCTGATTATTTCCATGAAGCCACTTAGTTGGAAGACAATTATGTTATGATTATGAGATAATGAAGCCAAAAAGACGCTATGGCCTCAATGGGTTTGAATGGCAGCTAATTACCTTAATCAAGCGTAACAACCTCACTTTGCTGTTCACCTTGAAGGACTGCTGGAGGTGGCCAATAATGGTGGAATATCAGACGACAGAGTATAGAGGATATTTATTGATCAAATAGGCCTGGGAGAAACTCTTGACAACAATATTCAATCAATTCTAAAAGCTAAATCCTGTGCATTACTACCCTTTACACTTAAATGTACATCTATGCACCATGTACCTTGCAATACTTGGATTGGTTCTCATCTCATCCAATACAGAGACATCATATTTGAGAGTGTTTTCTGTGACCTTGACTGCTTGTCATAATGCTACCAGATCACTACTGTTTCAGCATAGAGGAGCCCATGACCTTGATTATAACACACACACACACACACACACACACACACACACACACACACACACATACACACACACACACACACACACACACACACACACACACACACACACACACTTGCACACACTTGCAAATTATAACAGTGTACACGTGTATTTTAACTGGATCAGCACACAGTACAGAGTTCATATTGAAAAGAGGTAGAACGTGTTTAGAAAGTCACTTTAGGTGGTCTTTGTAAAACAAGTCCAGTGGAAGGTATGATCACTGTTCGCTTAGAGGGAGGATAATAGTCAATTAATCTAACCAAACGGTTGTTGAATTGATTACCAATAATATTCCATTCCCAAATGTATATTTAGACAGAAATCTCTGCTCCAATGTGGTTGAGATCTCCTCGGGTATAAAACAGCGATCAGGAACAGAAGCATATTGACACACATCCGTTTAGCCACATGTTCTGTGTAACTAATTGGATAACCACACCAAGTAAAGCACGAAATTGTATTTTTTCCTTCTGCAGCAGCAGATGCAGCCCTCCTCTACAGGGCGTTGGTGGGGCAGAGAGGCACACACAATTATATGAGTCATAAATTTAATGTGCTCTCTCTTCCCACTCATGGCATAAATGATGAGAGTGATGAAAATGAAATATCCCCCTTTCTCTATAAACAGGGACCGAGTCTCCATCAGAGCTGAGACTGATTTCATCTGACTCCTCTCTGTGACTCATCTAACTCCTTCGGTGTGTGCTGCAGTTTGTCGTGGGGTCTGTTTGGAGTACTGTATATGAAGTTAGAGCAGCTATGAGTTCTCTGTTTGGTGCATTTTTGCAGTTGTGTGTTATCTCTCTTTGTTTGTGTGTCCGTGTGTCCGTGAGTGTGTGTGTGTGTGTGTGTGTTTGGAGCTTAGGTGTGTCTTTTAGCAGTTGGGGAGAGTTCTCCTCCACACTGAAGGAGAGAGATAGAGAGAGAGAGAGAGAGAGAGAGAGAGAGAGAGAGAGAGAGAGAGAGAGAGAGAGAGAGAGAGAGAGAGAGAGAGAGAGAGAGAGAGATTAGCATGAGTCAGATAATGACTCCGGAGGCTGGGTGGCAAATGTCTCAAATCGTGGTTGTGGCTCCTCTATCTCTCTCGCTACCCTCTTTGCTCTCTCTCAATTTCTCTCCTCCTGTCCCCTCTTACACTTTCATGTTCTTCTATTATCTGTGTTTTCCTCACTCACCCTCTTAACGGCTCTCTACGTCCATGTCTTTTTTCCACTTTGTGCGCTTGTCTTGCCCATCCTTTCTTTACCAACTGTCCTCTCTAACTCTCTCTCTCTCTCTCACACCGTGTGTGACTTGTTAACGTACTACCCCAGCAGTCCATGGATGGGTGTGGAAAGGTTAACAAGAGAGATAGATAGTGATGAAGATCGAGGGAGGAGGGGGGGGGTCGATATATAGGATTGGCCTGATATTCCGAGATAACAGAGAGTGTCAGATTGAAGAGGGAGAGAGAGATAATTCAAAGGAATATCTACAGGAAAAAGAGGAGGGGGCAACAGAGAGAGGAGAGGAATGGCGAAGGAATAGAGAGGGTGAAATGGAGAGAAGGGGACAGAGGGAAGGCATTGTGAGATGCAGAGAGGGTTACACGGAGCTGGGTAGAGGTGGATGATGGGAGCGAGGGAGGGAGGGATGGAGAGATAGAGGGAGGGGTTGGTGATCCTCGGGGCCTGATGACTCATGGCTGTGCTGCGGCTTGTGCGTCACTGGCGCTGGCTGGAGGAGGAGATAGTGGAGAGGTCTACGCATTTAATTACAGCCTGCCAATTTAGACACACTGTACACACTCTCTCTCTCACACACTCACACGCACAGACACACGCACATATGCGCACACACATGCGTGCACACTCACACACACGCATGCACGCACACACACACACAAACACACACACACACACACACACACACACACACACACACTCTCAATACAGTCATCACACAGGCAGACCGGCAAGCACACACTCCTTGCTCGTACACACTTACACATCATCTCACCTTGTATGTCATTGTGAGAATTTGTGTGGGTAAAACAACAAAGGCCTTAATAGCAGGACATGAAAAGTAATGGTATTTAAAGTTAGCATGCCTGAACTCCTTCATTGTGCACTGTGCTGTAAGTCTTACTGCCTGTGTGCATGCGTGTGTACGTGCAGGCATGCATACGTGTGCGTGCATACATGTGTGTGCAAGTGTGATGTTCACGTGTCTACACATATGGGTGCCTGCCTTTATCAACGTGTTTTCATTCTCCCTCAGACAGGCTTAACCTATCAAAGCCCAAATACCAAAGTATCAAACTCCACCCACTGCTCAGCTGTACCAGAGAGCATGTGACAGGAATATGGAAGATGCGAACAGACCAGTTAAGACGTTGAGTGGAGAAAGCGATGCCGTCTTTGATAAAGACTTTTCAACCACAACCTGTTAGAAATGTCATATTTTCAGTAACATTTCCAATTGTGTTTTTTGATACTTTAAATCTCAAAATCACATGGATAGGTTGACTAAACACTTTATCACAAAGGAGAACTGATAGTACAGCCTGAGCCTGTGTACCATTAGTTATACTATGGGTAAATAATCAGTGGACTATTGTTTTTGCACATACTCTTTCTTCCAATTGTCTCACTGTAACACTGTTTTATTCACACCTATCCACCTTTACAACATGTAGAGATGTCTAACTGGGTGTCTATCCACCTCTATCTATAGCCTGTCTATCTATCTATCTATCTATCTATCTATCTATCTATCTATCTATCTATCTATCTATCTTCTATCTATCTATCTATCTATCTATCTATCTATCTTCTATCTATCTATCTATCTTCTATCTATCTATCTTCTATCTATCTATCTATCTATCTTCTATCTATCTATCTATCTTCTATCTATCTATCTATCTATCTATCTATCTTCTATCTATCTATCTATCTTCTATCTATCTATCTATCTATCTTCTATCTATCTATCTATCTATCTATCTTCTATCTATCTATCTATCTATCTATCTTCTATCTATCTATCTATCTATAAAGTCAGTAAAAAGGTAGTAAAAATTACCTTCTTGCGTAAGTCACACAAATTCACTTACCTTCTTGTCTCGCATAACCAGGAAACACCAGAAAATCAACCAACCATTCATCCATCCCTCAACCAATCGAACCATCTGCTACCATAATATAGGACTATCTCGCAAATATATCTATCTATCATCCAAACCATCCGTAAACCTTTTCTACTTGCAAAATAAGAGTTTTCAAGCCCACAAATGTTCTTCTGGAACTTCTTTTTCTTTATTGTGTACCTTGAAAACGTATTGCTGTCACAAGTAAGTAGCACCTACTTTGGGTCGTCCTTTGAGAGTTGGAAATGCTTTTTTCTTCTGCCTGTTTCATTTATAACCTAACCCATGTAAGGGCCTCATACTAACTGAATCCTTACCTTTCTCTTTAGATTTTTTGGAATGGGAGAGATGAAAGAGCAGCTAAGCTCTAAGGAAGAGACCCTGGTAAGGGACGTCAGGCAACAAGCGACTCATTCAGCCCTTCGTGAGCTTAGAATTATACGGTTCTATCTCCGTTTAGAATGATAAGGTTCTATCTCCGTTTAGAATGATAAGGTTCTATCTCCGTTTAGGGCAGTTCAGAGATATTGAGCGTCAAAGTTTTTACATTCCATTATGTTTTGTGAGATGGAACCTTTGTATTTTATTAATTACTAACTCAAAAATGTACTAAACATTTTTAAAAAATAACACCACACAGGCATTAATAAACACCTAATGGATCAGGTTATGTAAAAAACTCAATTTTGACAAAAATTGAGATAGAACCTTATAATTCTAACATCACGCCTTGCCCCTCCACGGCCAAGAGATGAGTCGAGGGGACAAGTTGCAGGTGACCACTATGTTCCCTTTTCTAACAGCAGAAGAACTCCATACCAGTGGGCCGGCCCCTTTATATGGGGACTGCTGTAGGGCGAGCAGTCGGGGATGCAGGCACCAGACAGGAGGAAAGTCCTGAGAAGTCTACCCTCATGTAGAAGTAGAGGTAAGCAGGGTAAATACACTCGCTAGTCAAGCCAACTATTGCAATGTAATGGATTCGGTGAGTAATACCCACGACTATCTAATTAGTGTAGAGTAGTGGGGATTACTCACCGAATCCATTGCATCGCAATGTTTTGGCTTGACTAGCGAGTGTGTCAATGATTTTCAACAGCGTTGACATTTATTTACATTTTTCAGAATAAAAGTCGGAACATTTTGATTGGTTGCTGACCAGCTGCTGTCACACGTACGTTAGATGTTAGATACGGGATCAGAAGTAACAATGTTCATTCTTAGTTTCTTCCAAAAGTGTCTAGGCCACCTGCCCATGCAGGACTCGTCAGAACTCTGCTGGCTCATACTGAAGGCAGCCAATGGCCTAAACATCCTCTATGTTGGTCATGCTGTCGTGGACTTTCTTGTGGCTGGGTTGCAAGTCCCAGGGAAGGGGGTAGTGGGAGTCAAGGATGACTCGGGGCCGACCAAGGGCTCCTAGGGATGAACGATATAGCCCAATGTTGGAAGGAACTGTCCATGGCGTCACTCATAGGGCTTACACACCGGCAGTTCCGAACGCCGGTTCGCGTTCGCGTGCCGAAACCTCCGAACGTTGGCGCTGTCTGGCGAACGATATGTACGATTCATAGGTATGAACGCGGGCTCGTTCGCCAGACAGCGCCAACGTTCGGAGGTTTCAGCATGCGAACGCGAACCGGCGTTCGGAACTGCCGGTGTGAAAGAGGCCTCAGAGTGTCACATGGGTTTAATGGCACTGTGTGGGGGCAGCTGTCAGGAAGGAGTGGCAGAAGGATTTCGCTGTGTACAGGAAAGTCATGGAGGAACCCCGGCAATGACCACAATGGAATCCCAGCCAACAGGGACAAGTCGCCGTGGGCTAGAGTTGTGGGGGCAGAGAGGGCTCCTCCACCAGAGAGTATTATGTCCTAGTGGAGGATTTGGGTAAGGGTGCTGAGTGGCAGCTTGCCTGCACCGTTGTGAGCCACAGTGACCCCCCCTTGAACAGATCTGTGGGGAGCGAGACCTGGTCCTACATGCCCAGACACCAGGTGAAGTTGAGGTGGACGTGCACAGTTCAGCGGCAGCCTGATGGACTCTCCCAAGTACAGTAGACATCCCACCAGTAGAGCAAAACACCCTCCTAGCCCACTGGTCCAGTATGTTCTCTGCGTATGAGGGTATCCCCACAAGTACTGTCCCTCCTAGCCGAGAAAGATACCGGCCAATCCCGCCCCGCCTGTACGCAGGACCCAGACAGCTATTGGCAGGTATGACAGAGTATGAGGAGGAGGTGAAGGGAATGGGACTGTCTAGCCATACGGGATGGGATCCTTGGTCGACAAAGCCCGGGATAAGGTTGAGGACACCTCCGGTCTGCAGTCAGGTCAAAGAGAGAGAGAAACAACAGGAACTGGACCAACAGTGTTATGCGAAGGAGCTCCCATTGATTGGCTGTTGAATGGGCGCTCTTGCGGAACCTCAGGCGACGTGACCACGGACCAACAACCCTCCTGAGAACGTCTGAGAACGTACACAGAGACTGAGAACGTATACAGAGACTGAGAACGTACACAGAGACTGAGAACGTATACAGAGACTGAGAACGTACACAGAGACTGAGAACGTACACAGAGACTGAGAACGTACACAGAGACTGAGAACGTACACAGAGACTGAGAACGTACACAGAGACTGAGGAGGTACACAGAGACTGAGAACATACAGAGAGACTGAGAACGTACACAGAGACTGAGAACGTACACAGAGACTGAGAACATACAGAGAGACTGAGAACGTATACAGAGACTGAGAACGTACACAGAGACTGAGAACGTACACAGAGACTGAGAACGTACACAGAGACTGAGAACGTACACAGAGACTGAGAACGTACACAGAGACTGAGAACGTACACAGAGACTGAGGAGGTACACAGAGACTGAGAACATACAGAGAGACTGAGAACGTACACAGAGACTGTGAACGTACACAGAGACTGAGGAGGTACACAGAAACTGAGAACGTACACAGAGACTGAGAACGTACACAGAGACTGAGACGGAACTTTTCCAAAAACTGATGTTTGTGGTGCTGATGGAAAGCCAGTGAGAAGTACAGAAAGACTGTAAGATAGGGAGATGAAAGAGATATGGAAAGTCAGATTAACAAGCAGAGGTTGTACTTTGTTTCCCTTTTTTAAATGTATCTTTATTGTATTTTATCTTGACCTTTTCTTTTGACTGTTTTCCCCTGCTTTTATATTCATTCTATGCTATATGTTTCTATTATGTTTTTATATTCACTTTATGTTCTTATTCCTGTTGTAAAGCACTTTGAGCTGCATTTCTTGTATGAAAAGTGCCATATAAATAAAGCTTTACTTACTTACTTACCTTCATCCTTTGCATCCGACTGGAAGGAGGGGGAACCGTACGGACAATCCATCCGAACCACGAGTGGCGGGGCTTACCAGGCCTTGAGGCCTCCTGCAGAGCAGTGAGAGCAGAGGATAGAGTGAGTGGGTGGCCGGGGTGGAAGTGATTATTATGCAGTGTCTTCCTGTCTGCTGTGGGAGATGGAGGACGGATCCTATGGATTTTTGGGTTGCAGTTTGTAAATCAATTATGTTTGTATACAGAAATAAATAATAAAACCTACCTGTGAGCATGTACTTACCTGTCCTGATCTTCTGTGTTGGGGGTTGTGTGCTGGAGAATGTTAAAATCCTGTGTTGGGTGGAGAAGTCGGGGTTCACTCTAAACTGTGACCTCCTCTGACACACACATTTCGCTCCTTGTGTGCCAATTATCCCCTGAGACTGCGAGCCTCTCTCTAAACAATAGCTGCAATCAGAGGCCCTCTCCTCTGCTCTCCCCCCTCTCCCTCTCTCCCCCTTTCCTTCGTTCTCCTCCACTCTCTCTCTCTCTTCCACTGCACAGCACCAGGAGAGGGTAATTTTCCCAAACAACCGCGTCAGGAGGAAAACGGCGAGGAAGGAGAGGGAACGCCCGCTGGGCCGCTGATTTGCCTGGTTGCTGTCAGTTCTCAGAAACCACTGTAGACGCAAATCTGAAAACACAATCCACCGAGACATAGGCTAAAACATACCATAACCCATTCCCCCGAGACATAGGCTGAAACACAACCCAGAAACTCAAGTTAAAATTCAAACATTTGTATTTTATGTGATATACATATACTGTATAAAATCAACAAAAATTTGGAGACTTTTTCATTATTCTAATCCAATAAGAATATCAATGCATAATAACTAAATATATCTATTTCCATTATACAAGCAATACAATAAATGTTCAGAAATGCAGAGACATTGGTTGGTTGGTCGATTTACATTTACATTTTTGGCATTTAGCAGACGCCTTATTCCAAAGCGACTTACAATCAACACATTTGACTAAGCAAGTGAATCATCAATCCACCAGTCGTAGCAGGAAGAGTAATCCAGATTTGAAGTCATACAAGAAGGGCTCCATTTTCAGCACAAAATGGACACAGGTCCAAACGCAGGTGTATTGACAATTGTGTCGGTGGTAAGTGGTGAAAATACCACAGTGCTGAAGTGCTATATCACCTACGCTCAGGTAGGTGAGGTAACGGTAATAGAGGTGTGTTCATAAAAAACGAGCAGGTCAAGTGCCATCAGTTGCGCTGCCTTCAGAATTTTCAGTAGCACACACCCGATAGCAGCACTGCCAGCACCCCTCGTCCGCACCCATGTTTGTGCTAAGACTTGTTTTTACGCTGTTAAAACATATGTTACGGTACATGGGAATACGGTACATGTGGGAAAACTAGGGTTAGGGTTAGGTGCTACGTCGACTTGGTACGTGCTGGCATGTCTAACCCTATCCCTAATCTTAACCCTAACCCTAACCCTACCCCTAACCCTAACCCTAACCTTAACCCTAGCACCCTAGCACCTAACCCTAGTTTTCCCACATGTACCGTAACACATAGACCTAAGAATAAACATTCTATTCTATTCTATACTATATTTTTTGGGGGGGTTGAAGATACAAGTATTTTTATATACCGGTATTCTTACTCTTTATCTTTTCACTATTCATCACTTCTCACATCATCCTTCCCCGCAGGGACGCCTGGCCGCAGCAGTCTTTTAACAGCCTTTTAGATCCCGCTAATAAAAACTAATGTCTGTCGACCACGGCCACAGAAGGCTTAAGAATCCCCTTAACAGCCTTTTAACACATGATCACACTTATAAATCACACACACACACACACACACACACACACACACATACACACACACACTCACAAACACACAAAGCCTTTTAATATCACGCTAACCAGGCTAATGATCTCCTCAATGGGCCGACTGGGACTAGTCTGGGACCACTCTCAGCCCCAGGCCCCTGGGGACCGGGAGAGAGTCACAGGGGTAATTAGAATATGAATGTGTGTTCTGGGACAGCTGAGAGAGGGGTGTGTGTGTGTGTGTGTGTGTGTGTGTGTGTGTGTGTGTGTGTGTGTGCGTGTGTGTGTGTGTGTGTCATTCAAGCATCAGATTCCATTTCATTGTCTGCAAAAGTAAGAATAATTCATGGATTTTGAATAGCCAAGTGACAGATTAAAAGCAACAACAATATATTTCATAACAACATCATCAATAACATTATCTGTGGAAAGGCTATGATTTATAGATGACACAACGGAAAACAGGGTAAACGGTAAACGGAAATAATCTGAATGGTGAGAGATCATAAGAGGAAATTGACAGAACGTGAAGAGGAATGACAAAAAGGGTAGAGCAAGGAGAAACGAGTGAAGGCGGGAGGGGAGAAGAGGTGACAGGTGACATTGAGTGAAAGAGAGGTTGAATGAAGGAAAGGAAGTGACCTTCAAATTGAGCATCAGCTTCTCTTTGTTCCCCTCATTCCGCTTCACGGCCCCTCATCCTCACTCTGTCTCTCTCTCGCTCTCTCTCTCTCTCACACACACACACACACACACACGCACACGCACACGCACACACACACACACACACAGACACAGACACAGACAACGAAACAGACACAGACACAGACACAGACACAGGCACACGCACACGCACACAGACACAGACGCACACGCACACACACACACAGACACAGACGCAGACGCAGACGCAGACACAGACACAGGCACACGCACACGCACACGCACACGCAGACACACACACACACACACACACACACACACACAGACACGCACACGCACACACAGACACAGACACAGACACACACACACACACACACACACAGTACTTGCACACTACTGGATTACTTGTAACTACTTGACTATCTAACTACTGTACTGTACTGTATTATATTGCATTTAATCTCAATGTTTTAAATGATAAAAAAGGAAAAGCCCCTGTGCAAAAGTTTGGAAACCCTTTTGGATTATTCTTTGTTACCTTTTGAGAAGATGATTACTGAGGCCCAGACTAAGGTGATTTACTCCTTAGGCCTTCGATGAGTGAATATAATTCCAGGGTTGAACTATATATTCTGAAGTAACTCCATGGCCTTCTAAAGTATCCGCCTGCGGTGGCTGTTGTGTCTGGTGTTAAAAACCATGGGTTCCTCTAAACAGTTGTCCAAGGATGTCAGAATCAAGATAGTTCACAGTACACAAGCAATATTGTGCGGAGGTGCTGGAGGTGTTCTGTGAGGAAGAATGGGGAACATTTTCAAAAACAAGAATTGAAAGACTCTTATCTGGCTACAGGAAGCATTTGCAAGCTGTTATAGTTGCCCGAGGAGGACTTACAAAGAACTAGCTGACAGGGTTCCCAAACTTTTGCACAAGGCCTTTTTCTTTGTTTTATTATTTTGAAACCGTAAAAGGTACACTTTTTTTTTTTAATATCTTGCTTTAAAATGTGATGAAATCATGTTTCTACAACAGCGTGTTTGGATACTGGATTCTAATTGGCCAGAAACAGTGGTAAATACCCCAACTCCCTTCAGTTCAGCTCCAACCGCATTTCCAGTATCAATGCGCCTCCCAATCAATGTGATTAAGAACACCTGTGCTGACTCAAAGGCAAGTGAATGTGGCCTAGCCTACAATGCAATCATTGATCTTGTTTATGGGACCATATTCTGTGGCGGAAGGATATATGTATTCTGAAACGATTAATGGTTGTAAATAAATGAATGTAATGTTACAACTATGTATTTTTGATATTATGTGGTAGCTTTTGTAGAAAAGCAATTGACCATTCGAGGGCGGGGGTTGTGGAGACATTTACCACTGTACAGGGTTTTCCTACTCGGCTTCGTCTCGGGCCACAACCCTGTACCAGTGGTAAATGTCTCCACAACCCCCTTCCTCTCATGGTAAATTAACTTTAACTTAACTTTGTACCATTTAGAGGTTAGGTTTGCTTCTTTTCAGTTAGATATTAAAAGGCATTTTGATTAGGCGTGACTAGGGGTGACTAGGGCCACATTTAGCACCGTATGACGTCATCTTGCCAATCAGGACTTAACGTGACATTATTACTGATTATGTTCCTGAGATTGGTACACCGTCTGCTCGTGTGTGTGTGTGTGTGTGTGTGTGTGTGTGTGGTTGTGTGTGTGTGCGTGCATGTGTGTGTGTGGGGGGGGTGCAGCATGCAGCTGTGAAATCAGGATAGAGGACAGAGAGGAAGCAGAGGATAGAAAAAAGAAAGAAAAAGCTCATTGATGGTGAAATGTGTTACTTCTGTAATTTACTTTTTAATTAGATTTACTATCAATAGTGAATATGACTTGTACAGTATCACCATTCCCTTGATGTGATTAGTTTCCATGTGGTTACCATGCTGACATGCTATGTCATTTGCTTGAGTTCAATTGGACAGGAAGAGAAACTTCCTGAGTGTGTGTGCATATGCGTGTGTTCGTGCGTGTACGTGTGTGTGTGTATGTGTGTGTGTGTGTGTGTGTGTGTGTGTGTGTGTGTGTGTGTGTGTTTGTGTGAGTAAGAGAGAGTGAGAGAGAGAGAGTAACAAATGAAAAGAGACACAGAAAAAAAGAGGGAATGATGGAGGATAAAAGAGCTGGCGAGAATAAGAGAGAGGTAGAAATAAATAAAGAAGTGTTAAGGGGAAACAGAGAAACAAAGATAATGGAGAAAGGCAGCTGTAAAATGAGGAAAAGCAAGTGAGAAAAACAGGGGCACACACCCACCCACCCACCTATCCCCCCCCGACACACACACACACACCCACACGCACGCACCCACACACACCCACACACACCCACACGCACGCACGCCTCCACACACACCCACCCCCACCCGCACGCACACACACACACACACACACACACACACACACACACACACACACACACACACACACACACACACACACACACACACTCACATTACAGAATGCAGGATGAGTGAATAGTGAACCGGATCCATCAGCGTTCATCTTGTAGGAAATGATTTAGCACTGACCGCAAAGATATATCCGTCTAAAGGATTATGGCAAATGCTTTCAGCGATGTTTCGGCATAGAAAATAATGTACAAATAGTTCAGCTCTCGAAATCAAATGTATGGCATAAATCAACTCTTCCCACACACATTCCTCCCTCTGTTTGATGCCTGACTTTGAAAGGCAGGATCAAACATGAGGATGATGAAGGTTTGAGTTAAAAGGATTAGAAGAAGGGGGAAAATATCACAAATCATTATTATCTTCAGCGAATACACACATGCATATCCACCCATGTGACACACACACAGCCAACATGAGCAAAACATGAACAAAACATGTTAATACAGTCCCCTTGTACACACCCACACCTCTATTAGCGATGGGTATGATCCCAAAACATCATGCACGTAGGGGACTCTATATGAAGCCGTGCACACACAAACACACACGGGCACTATCAGCAGAGAGACAGAACAGAGGAAAATGTCAGGGAGAAGGAGAGAAAGAACAGTCTGACTGAAAAAGGTCACAATGAAAGAGAAAATTAGATTGCCCGTCAAATACATTTACATCACTGTCCCAGCCAAATCCCCCTTGGCGTGTGTGTTCGTGTGCATGCACGCTTGCACACACACACACACACACACACACACCCCCCCCCTTCTTCAGATTGAAGCTGGTAACTTGACTGTATCTAGACTCCCTATCAGCATAGAATACTTCCCCACTTAGAATCTTAATGGGGGGGCATCATCGTCACTGTCATTATCATTATCGTCATCGTCATTGTCATCATCAACATCATCATCATCATCATCATCGCCATCTCCCACATGAGTGTTATCATACCAGTGAAGTGTGTGGTATTATGCACTTTCAGCTCCTCTCAAAATGTCTTCTCCACTGATGGAATTCTCCTGAAAGTGTGTGTGTGTGTGTGTGTGTGTGTGTGTGTGTGTGTGTGTGTGTGTGTGTGTGTGTTGACGTATGTGTCAAGGGGTGCATGGCTGGACAATGGGACAGTGATGTTATCCCTAATATCTGTATGACCTCTGTTATATTTTGGGTTGATGTAATGCTTTACTAAAACTACTGTGTGCCTAAGTGTGTGTGTGTGTGTGTGTGTGTGTGTGTGTGTGTGTGTGTGTGTGTGTGTGTGTGTGTGTGTGTGTGTGTGTGTGTGTGTGTGTGTGTGTGTGTGTGTGTGTGTGTGCGCGCATGTGTGCGCGTGTGTATGTATAGGTGACGCTGTGGATACTTTCGTGTTCGTGCATATGACTGATTTAAGTGGTGCATGTCGAGTTAATTTCCTTCTTTGGCACTAACCGCCTCCCGTAGCCATAGGCTAGGAAACAATACAAGCTGCCAGCGCCTGAAAAGAGAGCTGTCAGGTCAACCCATTATGGTCACTGCCACGGCGCGCCAAACACTGCACCTCGCTGCCATTACGCTATGAATGGGAAGGAGGCAACATTTCCATGCATGGCTGTCCCCCCACGTTGTGACCGGTGTCTGAGCATGATGATCGAGTCACAAAGCGGAGCTCCGTTTCAGAAAATCAATACGCCAAACATCTTTATGATTGTAGAAACAACAGTCAAACTGACCAAAATGAATAGGTTATGAAAGGCACATTAATTTGCAGCTCTGCGATTGATTTGGACTCTCGATTCGTTTTCATTGTTAAATAGATTTTGGGATTGTATGGATCGTTTTAAACATGAAGATCTGATCTGGGGTCGATAGCTGCAGTAGGGGGTTGTATTCTGATGTAAAACGGAGTGCTTATTGGTGCTATTGATAAAGGCTGTTATCCTTTGAGTTGAATCTCAGGGACTGTTTGAAATAATAAACACTTAAAATATATATCAAATTATGTTAAAAAAAAGAGTCTTTCAACACATTCTACTCTTTTAATACTACAAATACTATGGCTGCGTTCGTAAATTCGCTCTGAGAGCGCCGGAGCGCACACTGGGTTCAACGTCATAAAGGGACCAAGACATTTGATTGGACAAGAGGCATTCCATGACTGCTGATCAGATTCCAGAGCGAATTTACGAACGCAACCTATATCATAGTCATTTATCTTGAGGATGATTTGCATGTGGAAATGTTGCACATTGTAGCTTTAAGACAGCCTATCTGATCTTTAGATCTTCAGATCCTTTAGTTCAACTGTGAATTGATCTGTTTTTAATTGGTTTGTAGAGAGTTAGAGACACACTGTTTTCTGGTCACAAATTCATTAATTTCTAACATCTGTTCTCCTTCAGTCTACAGAGTAGAAGTGGAGGAGGTTGGAAAGAAGGGGATGGGGTGGAAGGAGGGAGAAGGGGATGAGGGTGGAAGGAGAGAGAAGGGGATGAGGGTGGAAGGAGAGAGAAGGGGATGAGGGTGGAAGGAGAGAGAAGGGGATGAGGGTGGAAGGAGAGAGAAGGGGATGAGGGTGGAAGGAGAGAGAAGGGGATGAGGGTGGAAGGAGAGAGAAGGGGATGAGGGTGGAAGGAGGGAGAAGGGGATGAGGGTGGAAGGAGAGAGAAGGGGATGAGGGTGGAAGGAGAGATGGAGAGAAGGGGATGAGGGTGGAAGGAGAGAGAAGGGGATGAGGGTGGAAGGAGAGAGAAGGGGGTGGGGGTGGAAGGAGAGAGAAGGGGATGAGGGTGGAAGGAGAGAGAAGGGGATGAGGGTGGAAGGAGAGAGAAGGGGATGAGGGTGGAAGGAGAGAGAAGGGGATGAGGGTGGAAGGAGAGAGAAGGGGATGAGGGTGGAAGGAGAGAGAAGGGGATGAGGGTGGAAGGAGAGAGAAGGGGATGAGGGTGGAAGGAGAGAGAAGGGGATGAGGGTGGAAGGAGAGAGAAGGGGATGAGGGTGGAAGGAGAGAGAAGGGGATGAGGGTGGAAGGAGAGAGAGAAGGGGATGGAGATGGAGATGGAGATAACGTTTATTGCCATTTATGCATACACATTAAGCATACACATATAGGAATTTGATTCGGCGTTACAGTAAGAGCATTTCTAAATGCAATGCAAACAAAACAACACAGGACAGACAGCAGTGCAGACAGAACACAACAAACTGTAAAACCATAGCTGCCATGTGCGGCGCTGTAATGAGGATGAGGGTGGAAGGAGAGAGAAGGGGATGAGGGTGGAAGGAGAGAGAAGGGGATGAGGGTGGAAGGAGAGAGAAGGGGATGAGGGTGGAAGGAGAGAGAAGGGGATGAGGGTGGAAGGAGAGAGAAGGGGATGAGGGTGGAAGGAGAGAGAAGGGGATGAGGGTGGAAGGAGAGAGAAAGGGATGGGGTGGAAGGAGAGAGAAGGGGATGAGGGTGGAAGGAGAGAGAAGGGGATTAGAGTGGAAGGAGAGAGAAGGGGATGAGGGTGGAAGGAGAGAGAAGGGGATGGGGGTGGAAGGAGAGAGAGAAGGGGATGAGGGTGGAAGGAGAGAGAAGGGGATGGGGGTGGAAGGAGGGAGAAGGGGATGAGGGTGGAAGGAGAGAGAAGGGGATGAGGGTGGAAGGAGAGAGAAGGGGATGAGGGTGGAAGGAGAGAGAAGGGGATGAGGGTGGAAGGAGAGAGAGAAGGGGATGAGGGTGGAAGGAGAGAGAAGCAGGGATATGAGGATGGAGAGGGGATAGCTGACAGGGTGCTGGACTGTGGCTTCATTCATTCCAATTCCCTTTGCATTTGACACATACACATGTCGTTGTCCCCCCACCCCCACCCAAATGCCCCTTCTCAACACCACCACTTTCATTCCCCCCCCTCAACCCCCCCCCGCACCCGCTCTCTTTCTCTCCCTGTCTCTCTCTCTAATTTCACATCCATAAATGAGAATGAGGTTAATTCAGCTCATCTATAGTGATGGATGTTGCTAATGGCTCTCTCTGTTCCTTCACTTACTGTAGCTTCCTGTGATTAGATCTCTCTCACATATGGGGAGGGGGGGGGGGTACTGTAACCTCAGTATGACCAGAGGTTTAAAAAGCTGAATAACATTACGGAATCACCTGTTTGTACTGCTGGGTACAGTATGTATCCCTGGGTATGTATCCCTGGGTATGTATCCCTGGGTATGTATCCCTGGGTATGTATCCCTGGGTATGTATCCCTGGGTATGTATCCCTGGGTATGTATCCCTTTGCTCGAGCAACAGCACTTTGGGAGTGTTCTGTACAATGTGTCGTCAGTCGGTATCATAGTGCTGCATAGTGCTGCTTCAGATACTGTAAACGAGTCATTCACGGCAGAACGTGAACAACTGTGGTTGTTTTGAGCTTGTGGGAAGGGTTATGCAGTACAATATCATTCTACTGTTGATTGTGAAGTCTGTTTGTAACACATACATACAGGTCCCCTGTGTGGAAGAGATGACTAACGTGTTACCAGATGTAAAACATCTTTCTATCCATTGTGAGTCATTTTATTAGCAATTTTATTTCAATGAAAATATTGGGATTCTCTATTGAAATGTTTTTTGTCTTTTTGTTTGGATATTTGCTGCCCTTAACGCCCACCCCCCCTCAGTGTATGATCCCGCTGCCCAGTATATGATCCCCCTGAAAATGGGCAATTAATCAGCCGGTTATTCACTCAATCATACACTTAAATGTTGTGTTCAAACAGTGCAAGCAGTGTTTTTATTTTGTAGTTATTGCACGAGTCAGAATATTATGTGTGACTCAGAATCTAAAATGCAGACATAATTGAATCAGTCATTTATTTCCCTGCATG
Organism: Nansenia antarctica; assembly: GCF_963989245.1. Lineage (NCBI taxonomy): Eukaryota > Metazoa > Chordata > Actinopteri > Argentiniformes > Microstomatidae > Nansenia > Nansenia antarctica. The sequence goes on along the minus strand of NC_137693.1, from coordinate 4,803,402 downwards.
AAACTCATTAATTGTGTGTATCCCATTTGAGATGTTAAAAATGCACTAAATGGTATGTTTTATTTTAAAATACTTTCTGTCCGATCAAAGTAACAACACAACAGCACAACTATATAATAGACAGGCAAGTACGTATTGATGGTCAATATAGTATTATTATAGTTGCCAACCCATATTTGCCTTTGAGTGAAACACAACAATAACATGTTAGTGTTTGTAGAAAGTGTGTGTGTTAGGGAGGTGAGCCTTCATCAGAGCAGTAAGGGCATGATCTTAGAGCTTCTACACACACAAACACACACACACACACACACACACACAAACACACACACACACACACACACAGACACACACACACACACACACACACACAGACACACAAACAAACACACACACACACACACACCACCAGATAGCCATGTGTATCCAGTGCATTGTGTCATGTGTGATAATCTGTGACGTAATCTGTGCCTAGTGAGCGGCCAGGAAGCTACTTATTATTGTTATCTTTCTAACTATCATCATTATCAGTCCGAGCAGACGCTGTGAGTCCCGCATACAGCTGCCTGCGTCACTGCTTTCACCAAATCCTCATCACCAAGCTACCCGCAGCACACCCAACACACAAAGGAGAAAAAAAACTGGTTGAATCACCCTGGCACTGATTCAATTCCTGTCCCCCCACCCCCCACCAGCCCCATTCTCTCGTCCATTGAACTGCACCTCCCTCCATCATCCCTTCGTTCCCATTTCTCTCTCTGCAGCTCAATGTCCTGTTCTCTCATGTCCTCGCTGTACCTCTCCTCCTCCATCAGTCTCTGTCCCTTACACGACACCGCTGGCCGACGCACTCTGCTGCTCTCCTTCCCTCTCTCTGTCCGCCATTATCTACCCAGGTCTACCACTCCATCTTTCGCTCTATCCCCCCTCTCACACACTTACACAAAATCCCATGTCTCCACCCACCCACTGACACACACACACACACACACACACCCACACACACACCCACACACACACGCATGCACGCACGCACACACGCACACACACACACACACACGCACACACGCACACACGCACACACACACACACACACACACACACATTCAAACACACATACACACACACCTCAAAACCCCATCCCTCCCCCAAACACACTTTCATCCCACCCTTGCACACACTCCCCCCTCGCCAAACCCTCCCACACACACACCCACACACCCACCCTAATCCTCGTCACACCGCCACCGTCATCAGTCCTTATCTCGCTCCACCGAATCTGCAGTGACTCAAAACAATTTTCCTCTTATTTGTCATTTTACTAGCCCCCCCACCCCCACCCACACACACCCTCAGCCACAAACCCTCAATACAAATCCACCCCTTACACACACAGACACACACACACACTCAGTGGTAGCCATTGAACACCACGACGCATTGTGCGTGAGAGGCGACTCACCACTGTCATCCAGTGGAGTCTGTGAGCTACTGCACTGTGATGTCACGGCGTATGGTAGCCTGGTGGCTGGCGGGGTGTCGATGTGTGAGTGTGAGTGTGAGTGTGTGTGTGTGTGTGTGTGTGTGTGTGGGTGTGTGGGTGTGTGTGGGTGTCTGGCGTGGCTTACTGCATCACTGAACCAGTAAAATGGCTGCTGAGTGAGAACGGACGCCCCCTTCCATCATTGACAGACTCCTTCTGTCTCCTCTAGTTTCTCTCCCCTGATGGCTCTCTCTCTCTCTCTCTCTCTCTCTCTCTCTCTCTCTCTCTCTCTCTCTCTCTCTCTCTCTCTCTCATATACATCTCATAACTATGCCCCATTCCTTCACATGGAAAGTCAAACGGAAAAGAAAACGGAAAAGAAAACGGAAAGCTTCTCATTTTGAATTTTGAATGGCACTTTTGGCTCCATCATTGACAAAAATGAACAGAAATGTGTCATTGAGATACCGGTTCAGATATCAACTGACAAGGAAATAATGTGTTACATGTCCCTGGTTGGGGGCAATGCTCCTGTTATCATTGTCTCTTGACAAGAACAAGCATGATGCATTTTTTTTTCTTTATTCTTTATTCACAAAGTACACATCACAGTACAGTACAATCCTATAATACCCAGATCCTCACAACAGACTGACCCCCTCCATTCCCCCAGGCCGGCAGCATACTGTCAGGTAAGAAGTGGTCATATCTGACTCCTAGCATCGCCTGACCAAGGGTATATCCTCTACAGTCTTCTCAGACGAAGTAAAATACATATTTACTAAGATGACATGACAGACATCTGCTGAAGTAGCCCGTGAGAAGGATTTCCAACTGCAGTGGTGTTTATGTACTGCATCAGGAACTCAGTCACATATAAGCTAGCACACACACAGTGGCACGCAAGCACGTACGCAACGGAATCAAAGCCTTGTGCTCTGAGTCACAGCCAGCAAACTCATGTACTCAATCCCATTTTCCACCAGCCAAGCCCTCACTCTCACCCTTTTCCCTCTCGCTTACCTTCTTTATCTCCATCCCTCCATCCCCCCTCTCTCCTCCCTCCCACTCATCCCCCTGGCTCCTACTCAGACAAAGAAGAGCTGCTGCTGACACGCACACACGCACGCACGCACGCACGCACACACACACACGCACACACACACACACACACACACACACACACACACACACACACACACACAGAAAGCCTAGGTTGGGGTTGATGGAGGGGTTGAAAGCACTGGTGAATGCACTGATAAGGACTGATTATGGCATTCACTTAATGGTGTGTGTGTGTGTGTGTGTGTGTGTGCGTGTGTGTGTGTGTGTGTAGGTGTGTGTGTGACAAGTGTTTTGTGTATATCGGCTGTATTAACTCTAATTCTGTTGCACAGCTGCATAGGATCCTTTGTGTGAGGTTAAATTGTAGTAAATGCAAGTGTGTGTGTGTGAGAGAGAGAGAGAGAGAGAGAGAGAGAGAGAGAGAGAGAGAGAGAGAGAGAGAGAGAGGGGGATTTGATTGGTGAACTCTTGTTGTGCTGTGTTGACAAAAACATTTTGTTTTATGTGCATTATCCCTAACTATTAAAATATCTAATAATAAATGAATACATTTGAGATTAGTTACTATTCCCTTCATCCTACCCATCTCCATCTATCTCTATCCAACTGATATACAGTATCTCTCTCCATATCTACACTACACACTCTACACTTTTTTGTGACAACAGCCACATAAACTGGATAACAAAATCAGCCTACTATCACCTGAAAAACATACCAAGAATGAGAGGTTTCATGTCCAAACAAGACCTTGAAAAAAACTCACCCATGCATTTGTTTTGACTTGATTATCGTAATGGTCTACTAACAGGCCTATCTAAAGGAGCCCTAAATTGCAGCTCATCCAAAACGCCGCTGCTGGGGTCCTAACAAAAACAAAGAAGTTTGAACACACCAATCCTCAGATCCCTCCGCTGGTGTTATGGGACGGGGCGCCTTGGCAACTCTCTAGTGCCTCCTCCTGGTGGCTTGGAACTCTGCACCTATTATGGACTTGATAATTGGTTGATGTGTTTCACCTGTTGTGTATTAGTGTTCTGTTATTGAAGTGTCCCACTTCCCTGTAAGTTGATCACTTTGTTCATCTCGGTGTGAGAGAATCCTGATACTGCCTGTTGTGAACTCCCAGGGGTGCCGCATCAATATGCCGACGGACCGTTGTGCCGACAGCCCTCCCTGCATGTGAATGCTCTCCGCTTCTCTGTTACGGTACATGTGGGAAGACGGTACATGTGGGAAAACTATGGTTAGGGTTAGGTGCTACGTCGACTTGGTACATGCTGGCATGTCTAACCCTAACCCTAATCCTATCCCTACCCCTACCCCTAACCCCAACCCTAACCTTAATTGTAGCACCCTAGCACCTAACCCTAACCCTAGTTTTCCCACATGTACCGTCTTGTCAGCTCTCGCAGAAATCCGCTAATAAACTGTCGGCATCGTGGTCCGTCGGCACAGCGGGTGGCCCCCCTCTCAGGTACCTTGAAAGAACTTTGTTTGCTTATTTGATGTTCTACCTATCAGTGTTAATTTCAAGTCTGCTGTTTGTTTGAACCTGCCGTTCATTCTCAGTAAAGAGAAAAATATATATTTTTACACGTGCCTCTGTATCATTCATTCTGTGATACACCGAACTTAGAGATCCAACACTCCTGAATCCTCGCACACTGGCTGCCAGTCTCTCAGAGAATTTAATTCAGAGTATTCCTAACTGCTTGGTTGGTTGCAGGGGCAGCCAGTCCAGGATGAGGGAGCCAGCAGGGAGGGAGACCAGGGAGGAGAGGGACAGATCAGTCCCCTGCAGGTGATGTAGCTCCTCAAGGTCTCCCCCTCTCCTCTCTCACTTTGCTGCTCAAATGGATCAGGAAGGCATCACAATGTCTCCTTTCTTTAACAGAGAGAGAGAGAGAGTACAGCCTGCAGGACAATAAAAAGACATTATTGATCAGAATCAGATTTCATCTGTTTGTTAATAAGACATAATAAGACATACGTTTGGTGTGTTTCTATTGGAAAGCACTTCAACGGGGAGTAATAGAAATATGCTTCATTTCATGCTGGCTTTGCTTGGGGATTGAATTTCTGTAATGTGTCAAGAGCTCTTGCAGAGGTTATTCGAAGAGAGAAATAAAGCCCAAAAAACATCAAACTGATATTTTTCAATTGTATTAAATCTGTGTGTGTGCTCGCACCTGTGTGTAAAGCATGTCTTTCACTATACACTACCGTAGCTTAACAGCTAATTAGTACTGAAAGACTGTCTCACTCCTTGTATGTATGTGTGTGTGTGTGTGTGTGTAACTGTTCTGTATGGGTAATTGCTCACTCCTGCAGCTGGTCCCATCATGCTGAGAGTGAGGAGTTTAAGCTGAAGTGGAAACGTGGGGACTAACATTAACATCAAAGTGTCATGTTGGCTCTAGATCAATCCCTTAAACCCACACTTCATTTACGGCTGGCTCCCCAGGCGTTAGTCAGGCGCTAGTCAGTAGGTCGACTCTGTCTCTTTTTTTGATCCAGACTGGCTCTGACTGCCATTCTCTTCCACTCTCTCTCTCCGTCTCTCCCTCTCTCTCTCCCTCTCTCTTCCCCCACCCCTCCCCCCCCTCTCTCTCTCCCCTCCCTCCCCCCTTGCTTCCACTCACTGCCCTCTGACTGATCTTCCACGGTGTCTGAGAGGAGAGGGGGGCTGGCAGAGCTGCCAGGGGGCATGTGTACTCGCATCATTCACATGTGAGTCGGGCAGTAGAGAGAGAGAGATATTGTTGCTCTGTATTAATCTTTGTGTTGGCGTAGGCAACCCACAGTAGTATTGTCACTGTCTACCTGCCCATGTCATTATCTATCCCCCCCTCTCCCCTCCCCCCCCCCTCTCTCTCTCTCTCTCTCTCTCTCTCTCTCTCTCTCTCTCTCTCCCTCCTCTCTCTCCTCTTCTCCCTCCCCCTCTCCCTCATGGCCTGTGCGATAATGAACCTCCTGGTCTCCACTCTCTCCCCCTGAGACCCCTGCTCTATAATGAGGCCATTTATAATAATCACAGAGCATAATCAACATGATCACCACCTAACTGCCTGAGCACATGTCACAGACAGGGGGAGGAGGGAGGGGGGGGGGGGAAGATGAAAGGGCCAGTAAGCAAGGGAGAGGGAATAAGGAGGGAGGGAGAGGGAATAAGGAGGGAGGGAGGGGGGGAATGGAAACATGGAAATGGAAATAGAAGAATGGGGGGCGGGGGTGTAAGGGCACAGAGAGAGGGGCAAGGCAGAGAAAAAAGGGGAAAGGTATAGAGAGGAAGGAGAGGGAGTGGAGACAAATAGACTAAGGGAGAGGTTAAAGAGAATTATCGAATTATAAATGCTTCATTTCACCAAAAACGTCATTTGGATGTTTTTCTTTTTGGAAGCGTTCATTGTGTGCAATGATGTTCCTGTTGGACTCAACTAAATGGTACTTAACACCATCTGGCCTTCTGTATAGAATGGCATAGATTCCACCCAGAGCTTTGGCTTCAAAGTACCAGTTTCACCAGTTTGCAGTCCTTCCAGGCGGCCCAGTATGACCACTCTGTTGGGCTGGGTCAGCCCTACTGTGGTAGCGGTGGGGCAGGTAGTCGTTCCCCCAGTAGGTTAGGTAAGTAAGTAAGTAAAGCTTTATTTATATAGCGCCTTTCGTACATGAAATGCAACTCAAAGTGCATGTATCATCTGACACAAGTTCATCGTAGTCCTGAGGTCTGGCAAGCCAGAAAAACAAGTCATGGCTCTCTCATATACACTCTCCCAGTGGCGATTTTAGCTTGGTATTTCTGGAGGGGCCGTTTTAAATGGTAAATGGTAAATGGACTGACTTATATAGCGCCTTATTCCAAAGCGCTTTAGAATGGCCTCTCATTCACCCATTCACACACACATTCACACACCAATGGCGGCAAGCTGCCATGCAAGGCGCCGGCCTGCTCATTGGGAGCAATTTTGGGGTTCAGTGTCTTGCCCAAGGACACTTCGACATGTGACCAGCCGGGGCTCGAACCGCCGATCTGCCAACCTTGCCATCATTAGACGGCGGCTCTACCTCCTGCGCCACAGCCGCCCCGACGTCACGTCACAAAAAATAACGGCGGTCTAGGCATGTGTTATGGGCTACGCTGTGAGTGCCAAAGAGCAGATTTCAAAACTGAATACACATCATACACAGAACGCTACATTGACTGAGTTTGCCCATACATACTGCAAATAAAGTAAAAAGATGAGACAGACAGGTGTCTTCAATCATTTGCATGCTTTATCAAAATACAAGCATGTGGCACATTGATAACGGGTAGGCAGGTTTTATCAGGTTTTTATTGTGTTTCTTTAAATGTCAAATAAATATCATCAGAGCAGAGGCTATAACACTGTGATCAAAGCAATAACAAAATAAACAGCCAAAATATAAATTCACAAAATTACCCATTTATACTATTCACACCAAGCTCACAATAAAGCCCATTCATGGCTCCTACAATGGATATTACAGCCCAGAGCACATCCATTCTCTTCAGTCTGTTTGTTGTACTCTGCGATGCTACGGCAATATGCACCATCGAGTTGTGCCTGAATGTTGAGCTGCGGCAGAGAGCAAAGCCAACTTCATGACACAATTCAGATGGGACTGACAACTCCCACGCTTCACTGTTCTTTTTTTTCTTTTTCTGAGTCGGGCAGTCCCACTCATATTTGTCTTTTTCATTGCGATAGAGACAGTAGAGGTTTGACAGGAAGGATGGGCGAGAGAGAGAGACAGAAGGGATGACATGCGGGATATGTCCGCGGCCGGAATCGAACCGGGAACCCTGCAGTTGCATCATGGTCAACGCTTAAAAGTGTCTGTGTTTGCCATATAGTTGCAAATAAGGCCATGCAGCTCTTCTCCCCAGAAACCTAGAATATATGATCAGGGAAACCTGCAACTGGTTTGCCCATTCAGCCAAGCGCCAATGTGACTATAGGAACATTTATGAGACGATAAACAACAGGAGCTGTCCATTGAAATTGATACGTTCAAGCTCTACCCGTAGGTTAGTGATGGCAGACTGCCTTGATAGAATTGTTGAACAAGAGGATGCTCTCAGACTTCACTTTAACATGGCTTCAAATGCAGAACACTGCTATTCTGCCCGGGTTAGGAGTTGTATAACGTTGTTTTCTGACAATATAGGTTTTGGGCTGGTTTTTGTTGGATCTAGCGGTTTTTAGACTGTGGTTAGCCTAGAAATTGTCAATCCCATCTGGCAACCCTGACCTACAGGTAATAAGTCAGTGATGAAGAGATGAAGGGCCCTATTATGCACTTCATCAATAAGACGAGGCGGTAGATCTAAACTTAAGACGTGGAGGCGTGGTCAAGGCCACTTTGCTATTATGCGTGCTGTAGTGGGCGCCTAAAACCCGGCGCTAAGCAAAGAAATTAGTCATGGGTGTGTTTTGGGCGTCTTCTCAATCAACCCAATCAGCGTGCCAGGTGCCATTCCCTTTAAGAACCGGCTGCGTTGAGTCATTAGCGCTATGCTATTATGGAAGTCCTGAGAAGGAGGTCAGCGCGCTTCTCTGCAGAAGAAAGTAACAAGCTCGTGCATGATGTCAGTTACTGCCTGACGGGTGAAGCGCAGCTCATACAAGCATTGCTGCTCTGTAAACAGAATAAAAGAAACAGAAGAAGAAATATAGGCTATATTATACATATTTTAATAATAGGCTATAATATAATTGTAATTGCAATATATTATAGCATTATTAACAGTTGGATCACCAATTGAAAGCGCTAAAATGCTTAGATCACGAATCCAGGATTGATTGGAGATTTGGCCTACCTGTCAGCCCGAGGTAACACAGTCGTTGCCGGTATATGCGCTCGGCGCGCCGTCTTCGTCTATCATAATTCCTTCCTAGGATATATTCCATTGTTCTCTCTCTCTGGCTTAATATTTGCCAGTGGTGGCATTTATACTGTGACCGTAATTGACGTCTTGCCGTGGAGCCACGTGCGTGTTCATGTGTGCCCACATGCATGCGCAAACCGCGGAGGCGCGCTCGTGTTTCAAAACGTGCATGAAGTCTAAACTTAAGAACTTTTCAAACCACTTCTTAGCGATAGGACATAGGAGCAAAGTCAGATCGCATAATAGCAGGGGCGCCTAGTGCACTTCATTAACATATGAACACTCCCACAATGAGCAATATATGCACGGGAGTTTTACGTCTTATGTGTGGGCGCCTATCGACACCTGCATAATAGCAGTAGCGCGTATGAAGCGCATAATAAGGGTGGCGGTAGGTCTTAACCTGGCGGTGCGTCTTAATTAACACTTAAGACGACAAGTTAAGAAGTGCATAATAGGGCCCGAAGAGTTCAGTCAGAGTTGTAGCCTACATGCTTGGAAAGCAGACGTAAATAAAGAGCTAGAAGTCTTTACAAAGTCTTATTTGTTCTACACTAAGAAACATGACATGGTCCTTTTCTTAAATGGATATAACTTTGAAAACAAATATGAGCCATATGAAATATGAGCTATGAAATATGAGCAGCTGGCTGTAGCTTCTGAGCTATCTGTACCGACAGTCTGCCTGTCAACATCTAAAATGGATGTGATGGGAGAATATTTGCACAGCATTTCTTTTTCATTTAGGGTTTCTTAGTCAAAGAAAACATCTGCTAAGCCTGCCTGCGTGGCGCTAATTTATTAGCATCGGATATTTACCCTCAGAGACGGACGTGCTCACGCTCGCTAGGGAAGCAGTGGCACTCGTGCGTAGCGTGTTAAAAACATGATGGCATTCCTGAAAGATGTTTTAAAATATTGCTGGTGTTTCCACCCTTACTAGAAATGATCATTTTACAGATTGTGACGTTAGAATGATAAGGTTCTATCTCAGTGGCGGGCGGTGCATTTCACACCTAGGCCTTCAGTGATGTCCGACACATTCCTACCTGAATTATTCTACCTCTTAATACCATCGTTATGACGCCATGGCTCTAGAAACTAGACAGAAACACAGTATAACCGGGCGTTGCATCACCTTAACATAGTCAGACAAGTACAACAGAGTTATATTCATATTTCCGAAGCATTTTTAATCAATAAATCCGCATTTACAATGAAGAGTGTTAAACTAACATCTTTAAGATCGCTACATTACCCACGTCTGTCGTCTCGTCCACCATAATAGCGACAAAGGGTGCCTTTTTAATCTCCATTTTGATCTCTTCTCCCATCACTTCAGCAATAGCAAAAATCTGGTCGTTTTGTATTTTGCCTGACGTCCCAGTAAACACTTTGTTTGTGGACAGGTGGTAATGTAAATCTGGGTTGTTTTCAGCAAGAAAAGAAAGAAGCTCAACGTAGTTTCCTCTGTTTGTGGACTCGGCGCTTTCATCGTGTCCCCTAAATGAAAGTTATTGTTTACCCAAAAACAGGACACAATCGATTATCGATCAGTCAACGAAAGCTTTCGTTGTGGAGCTCCGTTTCCCTGCGCACTTGTTCGTTGAGCTGTAAATCCACTCGGGTGTCCCCAAAGGTGTTCAAAAGTTTCACATCTACCGGCATAGTTACGCATCTCAATAGTGAATATCAATAGTGCGTATCAATAGTGCGTATCCAATCAAAAGACGTGCTGGGTGCTGACATCATTGAGCCTTACAGCAGGCGCCGTTGTTGCTTTTGCTCGCCAACTCGAAATCTACGTAGGTTTCCACTAGGTACGCCACAGGTTTTCTCGTTCAACGTTAAGTTACAGGTCGTATTCGCGGCACCGTTTATTGTGCAGGCGGGCAGATTTTGGAGCCCCCTAGCAACACATTTTGATTGGATAAAAGCTCTAACATAAAGGCCAGCCCTCCAAATCTCAATCGGAGACTGGAAGCAGCGCAACCAAGAGGAAAGCTATGAAATGAAGAGAATAGACTATGGGGAATCATTAATACATATTTGTGGAAAAAATATATTAAAATAAAATGTATATTCTGATGATGTTTAGGCCAGCAGAGAAGGCCTTGCTGGCCCTGACGGCACACCACTGTTGAGTTGGCTAGGTTGTATAAGATTTCTTTTCTTTTTTTCTTTAGTCAGGTGTAAAAGTGGCCAATTATAAATATAAATCACTGGCCTTTACACTCACTTAGAGGAGACAACCACTAGCATCACCTAAAGGCATGCATCGTTGTAAAGATATTCTGCATCTATATCTGTATTTGTTAGATATATATTTGGTCATCATCACAGTGGGACTTTTATTTTGAAAATAGTTCCTTCTTATTTATTTTTTATAACTCACTTTTCAACCTTTTATTTTCAGAGCGATTTTGGCGTGTGTGTGTGTTTGAGATGCCAGTACAGCAGTTGGAGTTTGTGTTTAATGCCATGCTTTTAAATGTTGATGCACTTTAAATGACGTTGACTCTTTCCTGGGTGAAAGCGGGATGACCCACCAGTTGTTTGGTCAAAAGCAACATTCAGCACCTCAACACATCCCTGGTCATTCGTGACAAAATGAGTTATGAAATTGTTGCGAGTGAAACACTATTTAAGTTTCAGGAAGAAAAAAAAAGAACAATATATTAACACAGTTGATGTTCAATACACTTCACAACACTGTGTGTTTCTGCTGTTCACATGTTCACGTTGAATAAAGACACACTACTGCACACGTTCATGTTACAACTTTATATAACATCACTGAGATGGCACGATCAGATCAGTGTGTCTCAGGAATATAGTCTTCATGAACCTGTGTGTGCGTGTGTTTGTGTATCTAAAAGTCCGACTCCAGGGCGTCGCGGAGGCGCGCGGCCAGGCAGGCGGCGTCCCAGGCGGCGGGGTCGCTCCGCCACCGCAGCAGCATGTGCAGCAGCACGGTCTTCAGGTGGTAGGAGGACAGGAAGGAGACGCCGCGGGCGCAGAACACCGGTGAGGGCGGCCGCAGCAGGAAGCACAGCAGCTCCAGCAGCATCAGGTGGCAGCTGGAAGTAGCCCTCGTCGCTGCAGAACCACGGCTCCCAGAGCTCCGCCTCCTCCCCCCCCGCGACGACGGCCCCGCCCCCACCCCTCCCCCGGGCGACCACGCACACGTTCGAGTCGGCCAACCGCACGGCCGGGACCACGTTGACGAAGAGGACGCGCCCCGACCCCGTGCTCTCCACCCGCATCACGCACGGCCACTCTGGGCCCAAGAAGCTCAGCTTCAAGACCCCGCCCCGGAACACCCAGGCGCGCCTCAGCCCCGCCCCCAGCCAGGCCAGCAGCCGGACGGGCTCCATGTACTGGTCGACCATCAGGCACTCCTCCAGCATGTAGTCCAGCCCCTCCTTGCTGTGCTCCGTGCGGATGCGCTCCAGGAAGGCGCGCAGGGGGTTACGGCAGGAGAAGGAGCGCGCCCGGCGCCCCTCTGCTGCACGCACCATCACCCTCGCCATCCCCCCGCCGCACTGCATCGTGGGTAGAGGGTGGTGCTGCTGCTGCTGCGGGGAGCTGCAGCCAGAGGAGTCGGTTTCCTCGCTGGGTGGAGGTGTGGGGGTGGAGGGGGGGGTCGATGGGGTGGGTTGAGGTGGGGAGGCGGAGGGGGGGGCGGGGGGGGATAACGGGGTGGCCGTGGCGGACGAGGGGGGGAGGGCGGCGGCCGTCGGCGCCCCCTGACCCAGCTCCACGTCCAGGCTGAGGCCCGCGGGGGGGTTGAGGACGACCAGGACGTCGTACACGGGCACCTGGTCTCCCCGGCTGACCCCCCAGCCCTCGAACATGGACCCCACGCCCACGCTCCGCCCCTGGAACACCGCCTCGCAGCACGGGCCGAACGTCTGCAGCCGCCGCAGCAGGCTGTCCACCATGTGGGGGGGCTCCCTCCTGCCTTTGTACACCTGGGTGGCGTAGAAGTCCTGGAGGACCAGGAGGGAGAGCTCCTCGTCCCTCCCCTCCTCCACCGCCGCCCCCCCGGCTACCTTGCTGCTGCTCTCCTCCTCCTCTGGAGGGTTCTTCTTCTTCCTCCTCCATCTCCAGGCCCGCAGGAGGAGGCTGAGCGGCAGCGCGAGCGTGGCGCGTACCCATCCTCCAATCAGCAGCAGCGAAAGCAGGAGGCGGGAACGCATCCTGCACGAGCGACAAAAACAAACAAACATAACGGGTGCCGTTGTTACTACGGCGAAGAGACGCTCCAAGTTACCACAGTTCTCCACTAAAATGAGTAAGTTCACTCCTAAACTATTATAATAGCCTGTATTATATTATAATAATGGTGTATAGGTGGATAGATCACGTTAAATATTTCCCAGTATTCCTCGTTTGTTTTCGAAATGTATAGTTTGTTAAATCGTGAGCTTAGAATTATAAGGTTCTATCTCCGTTTAGAGTAGTTCAGAGATATTGAGCGTCAAAGTTTTGACATTCCATTATGTTTTGTGAGATAGAACCGTTGTATTTTATGAATTACTAACTCAAACATGTCAACATTTTTAAAATAACACCACACAGGCATTAATAAACACCTAATGGATCAGATTATGTAAAAAACTCAATTTTGACAAAAATAGAGATAGCCTAGCCGCTAGAACCTAACATCACGAAATGTCGTCTAACTAGCGAGCCTACTCACCCCGCGGCGCTCTGACCGGACGACTGATCGCACGGCTCGTTCACAAACCAATGAATCCAAATCTGTCACGAAAACACATCAATAAAGATAATTATAATAATAATAATAATATAATAAAGACGTTGACCTCCGTGACTTAGGGAAACCGGGGGGTCGTGGTGTTGTTGTTGTTGTCACGGCAACGAGAGAACCGGCTCGAGGCTCCGTGTTGTCTGGTTATGTTTGTGTGGTATTTCATATTATTTTTATTTTTTATTTTTTTATTTGTATAGCGCTTTTCCTGCAAACGTTGCAGCTCAAAGTGCTCCAATCATTATATAATCATCATTTAATTATTTACTCATTTAAAGGCAATATTAAAAAGATGGGTTTTTTAGTCTTGACTTGAACATAATTATTTGCTGAGGTTGCATCTCTAATGTAAACTGGCAATGCATTCAAGTGTAGAGCTTACTAATAATGTCTCTACAATGCAGGAACTGATTATAGTCTAGCACAGGGGTCGGCAACCTATGGCACGCGTGCCAGCAGTGGCACGCGACAGCTTAAACAGTGGCACGCGACAGCTAATCAATAAGTGCGAGAATGGGAGATTTTTTTTTTTTTTTATGTTGGCCGCGTTCGTAAATTCGCGCACACTGGGTTCAATGTCACAATGGGACCAAGTAGGATCAGGCCCGTGAATGAGTTCTCTCTTGCCCGCGGGATGATATTTAATTACTATTAAAACCAGCCCGCAGTATTATGTGCCCGCAGCACCATAATACTACAAGTCCCAAGATGCATTGGCGCGTACCGAGTGCCCGCGAGTGTTCCCGAGTACAGTTTGCTGACAAACTCGGCATACTTGCTGCCGAATTCAGGCGGAGATTTTCCGACTTTGAAGCCCAAAAAAGCAGGCTTCAACTGCTCAGCAATCCATTTGCAGTTGACGTGGAAAGTGCACCAGCAAATCTCCAAATGGCGCTGATTGAGCTCCAGTGTAATGACACATTGAAGGCAAAATATGAGTCCGTGGCGCTGCTGAGTTTGCTCGTTTCATCCCCGACACAATGCCTGAGCTGCGCACCCAATTTGCTCGCACGCCGTCTATGTTTGGCAGCACATACGTGTGTGAACAACTGTTTTCGTTGATGAAACTAAACAAAACATCACATAGGAGTCGTCTTAGTGATGAACATCTGAACTCAATCCTGAGGATTTCCTCAGCTCAGAGCCTGACCCCAAACATTAATGAACTTGTACTCAAGATGAGACACTTTTCTAATTTTATTATAGAAGACAGTCATTGGTGAGGATCGGAGCAGCACACTGATTTGTTTTTAATGCATGCTGTTTCATTTTTGCATTTATCTTGCCATTGAGCTTTGAATGAAAATTAAATTTAGCTGTTTACCTGTTAAAAAAAATAAAAAATGAAACGTTTTCAATTTATTACTGAAAGAGCCTTGCGAAAATATTGCAACTGATTTTATTTATGTTTTACTTAATTTAATGTAATGATTAATGTTAAGTGCAATATAGGCTGTGTTATTGGTATTGGTTCAATATGTGCAATAATTGCGAGTTTTAATAAACATTGAACCAGCCCGGCCCTCCACTTGTACCATTTTTAAATGTTGGCCCCCTGTGTATTTGACTTTGACATGACTGGACTAGAGGCAGTCTCGGGGACGCTCCGGCGCTCTCAGGGCGAATTTACGAATGCAGCCCTAGTCTCTCATCCACTCCACGAGAGCCGTATTCTGGCGCCAATTTTCAAAGTAAAATTCTGAATTCGATTCGATACTTGTATCAATATAACTCAAGTCGTTCAAGGATGAAGCAGACAAGGCCGAATCAATAAGACGTGCTGTGTCAAGGTATGGGAAGCAGGCCAGCACCTTTAAAGCATTTGCCACTGCTAAAAATCACGCAACTGAAGCAAGCTTTCGCATTGCTCATTGCATTGCGAAACGTGGAAAGCCATTCACTGATGGAGAATATATTAAGGAGGCTTTCCTCTGTAGCTCAGATGTTTTGTTTGAAGGCTTATCAAACAAAGACACAATAAAATCAAGAATAAAAGACATCCCAGTGTCAGACAGAAGTGTGGAACGAAGAATAGGAGAAATGGCAGAAAACGTGAAAGCGCAGCAGACCGCTGGTTTGAAAGATGCGACAGTGTTTAGCCTCGCACTTGATGAGAGCGTAGATGTGAATGACATGCCACGTCTGGCTGTCATAGCAAGATACTGTGATTCTGCTGTAAGGGAGGAGCTCTGCTGCCTAAAACCAATGCCAGAAACAACAAAAGGTGAGGACATCGCTAAAGTTCTTATCGAGCATTATGTGGAGCGAGGGATTTACATTAGCAGGATTTTTGCAGTGACAACAGATGGTGCCCCTGCCATGGTCGGGAAACAGAGGGGAGCGGTTGCATTAATTGTGTGCAACTTAAAGTGACCAAGTACCACCCCCAGATAATGGAGTTGAGCAAAGGAAAACAGGGCCAGGGATCACGACATTGATTGTTAGGACTGTTTACATGGCTTTGCATACATAGCTCTTTGCAACCCAAAAAATATATATGTTTGTTGTGGTTGGAATAAAATAATAAAATGTAAGTAACAACCAAATAATTATATAAATATAAATTATAATTCATACAAGTAAGACCCTTGTATAATCACCCTCCAGTTAGGCCTACTTATTAAAATGATAACCATAGGGAGCGCAGTTAGCAACTTTGGTAGACATTGAGCGCTCCAATTTGATTTGAAGTTGTGCTACGCATCACAAAGTTTAGTTGTCTTAGATGTTATGTTGGTAATTTTGTTCAAGTTTCAGTTAGTTACATTTTTAGGTTTATTTAGCATACATAGCTCTTTGCTGAAAATTGTTGTTCATGTTGTGGAATAAAATGGCAGATCTGTTGGTCTGTTTGGTTTGGTTTGATGTCGAGTCATAATTAATGTTGATATTGTGGTTGGCACACTGACTAACAAGAAAATTTAAAAATGGCACTTCATATGAAAAAGGTTGCCTACCCCTGGTCTAGCAGGAAGGGCCCTCCGATTTTGAGATACCCCTACCCGAGGTAGAGCAAATGACAACAATGATTTTTCTTATCTTTAGGGTCTCCCATTAATGAAATTGATTGTTGTCAAATTTTATTTTTGGGGAAAATATGTTTTTTTGGTTGTTCTTTAGAGCTACCCCAATCCCTGAA
Source organism: Nansenia antarctica (assembly GCF_963989245.1). Taxonomy (NCBI): domain Eukaryota; kingdom Metazoa; phylum Chordata; class Actinopteri; order Argentiniformes; family Microstomatidae; genus Nansenia; species Nansenia antarctica. The sequence goes on along the minus strand of NC_137693.1, from coordinate 4,787,021 downwards.
AAAGAGCCAAATTAGACCAGGCCGAATATGGGGAAGGTGACAAAAAAGCCCATAACTTGAGAATGATCACTCCTTTCCTCTTCAGATTTGCTGAGGTATGAACCAGGTGGTTGTCCTACATCACCAAATAGTCAGACAACTATTTACCTAAATAAATACTGAATTATAGTCCTGTAAACTTAGCTTTAGTTTAGACGGAAATTGTACTTTTTGGTGACAGGAACATAGGACTCTATCACTTTTCTCTCATTTATCAGAAAAACAGAAATCCCTGAAAAATATATCATTACTGAATTGTCTAGGGTGCTATTGAACAATAACCAGTAGTTGTATGGAAATATCTCATACAGTTCTATTGCAAATGAGATTTCTTTAGACATAGGCCTACCTCTTCTCTGATACAGTCAAATTCCGAATGGGGGATAAGTGGCATAATAGCCTATAAGTTAAGAATGCTCACTCTGATGGTCATCATATTTGGAGAGGGAAATACCAGGTGGCTGACAGTGGTCTCTTCATTCTGGTCAAAGTTGTCAATGGCTGCATCAATTATCCCATGTTCTGTGGTTCTTGTCAGTCCATTTGGATACACCTTTGCTTCTCTGTAATTGATCTGCTGCTACTGATGTGAGAAATTGACGCACTTCATCATACGACACACAATGACCCATCATGTGTAGCTTGTTGATAAGGGCCTTGCTGCCAAACTCATGATGGATCATAATCCCAAGTCCTAGTGTGATAGGTGTACGCCTGCTGCAGCACTGTGCAATTAGATCATAGCAAAAGGTTATAACACTTGTGTTATTCTTCAGAGCTGGGTCCTCATCACAGGTCTGCACATTTTTAAATGCACCTGCATTGACACACCAGTTCACAAAATCATACAGAGTGTTTGGCACATATTCACTGCACTGGAGAAGGGAAAGCTTGTCACTGCTTATGTAGAATTGAGGCTCATGCTCAACCTTTTCCATAGTTTTCCTCAATATACCTGCAGCCTGGTGGAGGATTTGAGTGTCAGTGAGGGTCTCTGTTCTCTGTGGAGGCATTGTCTCCCTGTCTTCTGTTATGTTTTCTCTGAGGAGAGAAGCTTCTCTCATTGCATGGCCAACAGTCATGGCACCAGAACAGATCAGATCAGATTTTCCAGGACGTTCAATGAAGATGAGTTTATCCCCATAATGCTGGTTCATCTTTTCTTTGAGTTTCCAGGATTTATACATTGTTGGTTCTGTAGCTGTACTCAGTTTTCCTTTATAGCTCTCAGTTACAGCACTCAGTGTTGTGACAGTCATATGCTTTGAAAAAACTGTCTTAGTTAATTCTTCAGTTAGCTCAATGAAAGCTCTTTCATGTTCATTTAACTTCTTTTCTGTTAAATGTTTGTTTCTAGCTGCTAGAATGTTCCTTTCTGAAAGATAGTGTCCTAGGCAACTTCTGTGATACTTTGCATCATAGGCAAAAAGATCTTCATAGGTCAGTATACGGTGATGTATTATTTCATCAAACCTCTCTGAGGCTGCGTTGAGGACCTTTGACCTTGTACTTTCACCTGTACCGGTACAAATAGGGGTCAGGCCTTCTCTCTTTGTGACTTTCTGGCTGCAATTGAAACATTGGCTGCAAATGAAACACTGGCTACGGATGTCAAATCTAGTGTCTCTGGACAGTCTAAGTCTTTTACTGATCCTGGGGTGGTTCTTGATCACTGGTTGTAGGCGTATAGTTATGTGTGCTTGAATAACTGGCCCGACATGACCTGTGATATGAAACCTTGACCTTGAAGGACAGTATGTCATCTGAGTGGGGCGATAGTCTCTTATGAACTTCATCATCTTGTCCTTGAGCAACGTTCAGTATGGTTCTGAGTCCTTGTAAGCTGGGCTCTGCTAGCCTCTGCCTAGATCAGAATGCCTGCACTATGGTTTAAAAGCTCACAAATCTAACAACATATTCAACAACATATTAATATCATAGTTGGACATATGTGTTACCTGTTATCTGTCATTAGATTGGTGATAATCTGAACAGAACTGTCAATCCACAGCCCCTCTCCCTCTGAGATGGAGATTGTTATGGCTGCTGCTGCCCAGTTGGCTACACAGTTTTGAAACATGCAGCTGTCACTCAAACCAGAGTGGCAGAGAGTGTTCCACTGTCAAGCTTCAAAATTATTTCTATACTGTACTTTGAATTAAGGTTCCAGTTTTAATAAAACCTGTACTATTTATACCTATGTTTTAGAGGCTTGCAATTTAGAACTAATAAACTTTATTTTATTGGGTTACTCTTATTCTGACTATTTGGTGATGTAGTTCAGCCACCTGGTATTTCCCTCTCCAAATATGATGACCATCAGAGTGAGCATTCTTAACTTATAGGCTATTATGCCACTTATCCCCCATTCGGAATTTGACTGTATCAGAGAAGAGGTAGGCCTATGTCTAAAGAAATCTCATTTGCAATAGAACTGTATGAGATATTTCCATACAACTACTGGTTATTGTTCAATAGCACCCTAGACAATTCAGTAATGATATATTTTTCAGGGATTTCTGTTTTTCTGATAAATGAGAGAAAAGTGATGGAGTCCTATGTTCCTGTCACCAAAAAGTACAATTTCCGTCTAAACGTAAGCTAAGTTTACAGGACTATAATTCAGTATTTATTTAGGTAAATAGTTGTCTGACTATTTGGTGATGTAGGACAACCACCTGGTTCATACCATCATTCTCAAGTTATGGGCTTTTTTGTCACCTTCCCCATATTCGGCCTGGTCTAATTTGGCTCTTTTTCAGGGATTGGGGTAGCTCTAAAGAACAACCCAAAAAACATATTTTCCCCAAAAATAAAATTTGACAACAATCAATTTCATTAATGGGAGACCCTAAAGATAAGAAAAATCATTGTTGTCATTTGCTCTACCTCGGGTAGGGGTATCTCGAAAACTAAAGCCTTTTTTGAGGACTTGCTGTTAGACTATTACTGATATGACTTATTTTATTGTTGATTGTTGTTGACTGATTGTGGTATTGTTGAAGTTAGCTTGCCCATGGTTACATCTATCTCCATTTTTGTAAAAATTTAGTTTTTTACATAATCTGATCCATTAGGTGTTTATTAATGCCTGTGTGGTGTTATTTTTAAAATGTTGACATTTTTGAGTTAGTAATTAATAAAATACAAAGGTTCCATCTCACAGAACATAATGGAATGTAAAAACTTTGACGCTCAATATCTCTGAACTGCCCTAAACGGAGATAGAACTTTATCATTCTAAACTCACGAGATGTAACATTGTCTTGAGGCTGTCGGCGCATGCGCAAAACATGCCGGCATCGATAAGAGAATCGATAACCTCGGATGTTATTGATACCGACGCGTCGAAAAATGTGTTCTCCAATACCATCCCTACCCTCCATCCAATACCAACCCTACCCTCCATCCAATACCCTCCCTACCCTCCATCCAATATGATTATACACATTTCCCTGTTTACGCCAATCACGTACAAGTTGCCTAGCAACGATGGGGCAGAGCGCTCCACTGCCCGACAGCAAAGAGATAGGACAAGGGAGCGCAGGGAGAACACACACACACACACACACACACACACACACACACACACACACACACACTAGAGAAATTACTCCAAAACAGCACTATTGTGAGTCAAGTTTATTATATTTATACACACCAACTTCACCATTGAATCACTATTTTCCTACAACGTTCAGATGGAACAAACATCTTGCCCCACCTGCCCTTAACGTAGAATCACCGCTGCACTCTCCTCCCATCCCAGTCTGACTGCTGTACTCTCCCTCCATCAGCCCTGGGTACCACTGAGGAGAGAGAGGAGGAGAAATAGGAGGAGAGACAGGGAGGGATGAAGGTAGGGGGAAGGTGGGGGGGGGGGGGGGGTGGGGAATGGTAGAGGCAGGGCTATACTACAGCGGCATCTAGAGAGAGTGGGCGGGAGAACAGCTCTTTTCACTTCTAAACCCTCTTAAAACAGGTTAGTCTTGTTTGTAAAGTTCCTAATTTCTACATTTCGTTTGTTTTTCATCGAATGAAATCAAAGTCATTTCTCTAAATGTTATCTCTATCTTTTATGAAAATAGGTTTCCCATTTCCCATTCCCCCTGTCCCCCTGAGAGAATGGCTGTGTCAGCTTTGAGTAGTTTGAGACATGAGAAATATTTGACTCTGCCAGGGAAAATATAAATTTCAGGCCGGAAATGCCCTCAGATATAATATTGTTGATTATCAATCATTTCAAAAAAAATGAAAACATGGAAGAAAAAAATATTTTAATGAATTATATCAGTCAAGAAAAACCAATCCATGCTAGGACCAGGGGCCATTGGCCTTCGCAATGATAGAAGAAGGAAGGATTACTTATTAAAGGTGTATTATTTACAGTAGAGAAACTGTGCACGGGGGTAGTGGGGATGAAGAGGTCTTTAGGAGGGAGAGTCAAGATGTAGCCTGAAGAGATGGGTCTTCTACTGCAATAGGCCTGGATCAAGGAGATCAGCCCCATTAGAGTTTTATTTTTAAATGTTTTACTTTTAAGCAGGGAATCTAGTAGATCACAAGTAGAAGATTTGCTAGTCGTTGACTGATCTCCTATCAAGTCAACTGGGGACTGGGAGATGACCAGATTCAGCCAAATCACAATTTCTCTCAGATAACTCCTAACACTGCCTGTCAGGTGTCTCTCTTGTGTGTATGGTAACTTATTACAATTCTTCTAATGAGAATATTGTCAAACACACAATACATTGGAGTGTGCAACTCTCTCCTGTTCTGTGACCAGCAAGGGCTTTGCTGATGATAGATATGCTATGAGACAGAACTTACTAGTTCTAGTTACTAGAAATAAATGTATCTGCCCCTATATCATCTTTCAAGGGGTAAAATATATCAGATCCAAGTGGTCCTCCCAGACAAACAGTAGCGAAAGTGTGTGTGTGTGTGTGTGTGTGTGTGTGTGTGTGTGTGTGTGTTTGTGTGCGTGCATGTGTGCATGTAAGTGGGTAGGTGTGTGTACGTGTAGGTAATGCACACTGTGTGTGTACTGCAGTTTCAGTTCCAACTCCATTCTAGTTTATAGCTGTAAAGTAAATACTTGAACAATACCTCCCTCTTGTGGTTAAACATAGAAGATAACTAATATAGAGAAATGATCATTGACAAAGAGCCACTTTCCTCATGTGTAGAGGGAACATTTGCCATGTCTCCTAATCACCCCCTACAGCATGCATACAGCAAATCACTGTGAAACAACCAAGTCAAAAACGAAACAATAATATTGTATACTTTATTGAAAACCATAAACTATCATCCCAGTCCCGAAGAAAAGCACGGTGAGCTGCCTAAACGACTACCGCCCGGTGGCACTCACACCAATCATCATGAAGTGCTTCGAGAAACTAGTCCGGGCCCACATACTCACACGCCTCCCGCCCAACCTGGATCCATACCAGTTCGCCTACAGAGCCCACAGGTCCACAGAGGACGCCATCGCGACGACTCTCCACGCCACTCTATCCCACCTGGAGAGGGGAAACAGCTACGCGAGACTGCTCTTCGTGGACTTCAGCTCCGCCTTCAACACCATCCTTCCAGACAGGCTAGTGACCAAACTACTAGACCTGGGTCTATCACACTCTATATGTGCGTGGATCAAGGACTTCCTGACCGACCGCCCCCAGAGGGTGCGGGTGGGCCCCCACACCTCCACAGCCCTCAGCCTCAGCACTGGGTCCCCCCAGGGCTGCGTGCTAAGCCCCATCCTCTACAATCTCTACACCCACGACTTCACCCCCGTCCACCCCAGCAACTACATCGTAAAGTTTGCAGACGACACCACCGTGGTGGGATGTATCTCGGGGGGGGGACGAGGCGGCGTACAGGGATGAGGTAGAGCAACTGAGCAAGCTGTGCAAGGTTAACAACCTGCTGCTGAACAAGTCAAAGACCCAGGAATTCATCGTAGACTTCAGGAGGAAAAAGTCCGAGATCCAGCCCCTGCTCATCGACGGAGAGAGCGTGGAGAGAGTCTCAACCCTCCGATTCCTGGGACATCACATGCGGGATGACCTGACCTGGAAGGACAACACAAAAGGCACCATCAAGAGGGCACAACAGCGGCTATACACCCTGAGATGCCTCAGGAAAGAACACAACAAGCAGGAGATACTGGTGGCCTTCTACCGCGGCGCAGGGGAGAGCATCCTCACCTACGGCATCTGCAACTGGTTCTACAGCTGCACAACAGCGGAGAGAAATGCGCTACAGAGAGTCGTGAGAACAGCACAGAAGATCACCGGCGCCCCCCTCCCCTCTCTGGAAGAGCTGTACAACACACGCTGTCTCAGGAAGGCCTCCAAGATCTCCAGGGACCCGACCCACCCTGGGCACGTACACTTTATCAGGCTGCCCTCGAAAAGGAGGTACAGGACCCCGGCCGCTAAGACAAACAGACTGAAGAACTGCTTCTACCACAGGGCCGTCAAGGCCCTGAACACAGCAAAGACCTAAGTTCTGGGCCCTGGACAGTCTGGACGGATTGTATGGCAGCTGCTGGACTGAAAAAATCAGGTGTAGTGCTGAGGCACAAACATGTAAATTTCAAGCCTGCAAACTGTGACACTTTAAATAACGTGAAAAAATACTATTGTGCAATATGACAACCCTAGTTGACTATCTGTGCAGTATAGTACAGTGGATTGTGTACATAGCCTTTATTTATGTAAACCTGCTCCTTACCTTCTTGTGATTTTATTCTTTTTCTAAAAGTTTTTTTTTTCTTCCCTTTCCTAACACCAGGGGAGCCACCCCTCCTAAATTTCGTTGTTTGGTACCTGTACTGTAGCAATGACAATAAAGTCCATTCATTCATTCATTCATTCATTCATAAGTGGTCACCATGTTTAGTAGCGTATCAATCACGACAGGTAAGAACTATACAATTAGATCTGACATTTTGCAAAAAAATAAATAGTAAATCACATAAAGCCGCTCTTTGGGCAATTGTTTACATGTGAGTAAAGTCAATAATAATAATAATAATAATAATAATAATAATAATAATAATAATAATAAAACATACTTTTAAGAAGGAAATCAATGTATAACTATAAAGTCTGTGCAGTCCCATTTGAACTTATATAAAGTTCTATCTGTGGTCCAGTCATAAGCCTGGGCACTTCTGGGTTGCCAATATAAAAAATGTAATTTAACTAATTGAGTTATGAAACAAAACCGCTCTGATATCTGGGTTATAAAAGACAATTGTCAATATGATACTCTGTGTAGGTAGAACGTTATAGTTCACTCATCAAGCATACAGCATAGCATAGGCGTTAAAGTTGACATACATAAATACAAGTAAATCGAGATAGCCTATACATTTACATATACAGATTACAATGTTATTACATTATCTGTACAACATAAGCCTATTCTCTTCCTTAATCAACTAAAGGGGCAACAATTCTCTATTAAAAACAGTAACGTGTAGCCTACTGTAGTGTGAGATATGACCCTATAGAACCGTATATTTATTTAAAGTACCCTAGAGTGATGGACTTATTGAGCTGGAAGAGAGGAATACACTGTTTAACCGTTCTATTATGAAAAATACTATTTTCATTCATTAGCCTAGCTGATGCCATGGGATCCTATCAAATAAACATCTCATAGAGAAAAGATGAAAAGTTAAAGCGTCACATTATGCATCACAACAAGGTAACATCTACAGATAATACTGTACGTTGGGAAACAAAAACATTATGTCAAACTTTAAAAGCAGAAAGCAATTAGAGCACAGTGACTGATGGTGATAATAATGGGCGTAGGTGCCTCTCTCTCTCTCCAGTAGGTTTGCTGGTCCGTTATTTGGAGTGTAACCCAGTCGCAGGGTAGGGATTAGAAAGCACATGCAATTGCTTTTACAGTGTGCTCTTTATTACCACTACACACCATGTGGCCAATGTTTTCGGCTCCACTCTCCACAATGCGCTCGCTTTATTCCACTGTCCTATAATGCTCTCGCTTTATTTTCAGAGCTCTGCGGCTCTTTGAATCGAGTGAAACTTCACCCACGCACCCCGGACAGGAACCGGGACAGCCCGGAATGTAGTCGACGTATCACGCTGACAATATAACTTTCAAGAACCGCCCCGCTCCACTTTATGCAATCTGGTCCCCCAGAAATCGTTTGATTGGTGGAGTTACAGCATGCTCCCAAAACTTCAACACGTGTGCCACTGGTTGATTTATTTAGTAGCTGTAACTTAACTCAAGAACTGTTCACGTTAGTCTTCAGTCGGAAAGGACCGCACAAGACACTGCCGCTCTGACCTCGGTTAGTTAGACCCATTGATCATAGAAATAACGGTAAAACCTCATTCGCTCTCTCGCATAATGGACAATTCTGCAAACAAACCGGTCTCCGTTAACGGGGTGAACGGACAAGCCAAATACGACCAGGCTTCTACTGCCGAATCTACTGTAGATTCACAGACGCGGTGCGGCAGCTGTGTGAGATCCTTGAGTAACTGTTTACCGGCTGGTTCCAAAGAAGAGACGGTCCAACTCCTAAAACTAGCGGGACCAGTGGTAAGCACCCGGCATATAAACCGCACCGACTTCAATTTGACAAAATCCTGTTTGTTTTTGTCTTCCACATTATACATAATGATAGTAATAATAATGGTATTGATAGTAGTGGGAATAATAATAAGAATATGAATAATAGCATTGTAATAATGATGATAGTTAGTAACAATAATCATTATGACATAGTTATAAGAAGTATAATACTACTGATAATTATAGTATTCATTCTAATGATAATAATGATCATAATAGTTACTACTGTAGGCTACTGATGACTGGCCTGTGGTTTAAAGTGTATTTGCCATTACATCATATACAAGTATACGATATGCAACAAAATGCTTGAGGCAGAGCAGATCTACAACATCAATCAACATCAACAATATAGTATAAAAAGTAAACATAAATATAAGCACTAAAAGTAATGACAGTAAATAAGGCAAGGCAAGTTTATTTGTATAGCACATTTCATACAACAAGGGGCAATTCAAAGTGCTTTACATACATTATTATTTAAAAATACAGCAAGAGGAGCATAGTAAGAAAATAAAACTGTGATAAACTAATAAATAATAACAGTAACATGGTAAAAAAATAAAATAAAATGGTAGTGTCAGTGGATTGCAATGACACTGAGCAGAGGGCGGTTGACCATGGGGGGGGGCGGTAGAAGGGGGGGCGGTAATGGCGGTAGAAGGGGCCTGAGGTGGGGTAGCTAACGATTACTATTTTCTGACATGCAATATGTTTCTCTTTAGGTCATTTCACAGCTGATGATCTTTTCGATCAGTTTTGTCAGCACTGTGTTCTGCGGTCACCTGGGTAGATCGGAGCTGGCAGGAGTTGCTCTGGCCATTGCGGTGAGGAGAAAACGCCTTTACTACTGTAGCAGAGAAGGATGTTCCTGGTTTACTCTCTGAGTTATGTTTTTCTAATGATTCATCTGCAGATCCTTGACATGACCTATATACCATATATTCCTAGCCCCAATGTCCCTGCTTGGTGTAATGTTCATGTATGTTATGTCTCCAGGTGATCAATGTCACTGGTATTTCCATTGGCAGTGGCTTGTCCTCAGCCTGCGACACACTCATATCTCAGGTAACTTTCCGTGGCCATGACTGAACAAGTGTACTCGTTTGGTTGTTGGTGGTGTGACCTATTCTAACTATGCTGCATTCAAACAGGGATCTCTGCACTGCACTTTATATATGTAGCACTATCCAATGCACTGTTGTCTGTTCTGTGTTGTCCTGATTTTTGCATTTGTTTTTGTTCATGTATACACGTGAAAAAAGTATAAACGCACTTACTGTAACGCCGAAGCCAAATTCCTATATGTGTATGCATAATGGCAATAAACGTTATCTGAATCTGAATCTGAATCTGAGTCTGAATCTGAATCGGAATATGAGAAAGCAGGGATTTTGATCCAGTGTATCTGTGTCTTATCTAGACGTTTGGCAGCGGTAATCTAAAGCGCGTGGGGGTGATTCTCCAGAGGGGGGTTCTGATCCTGCTGCTGGCCTGCTTCCCCTGCTGGGCTGTCCTCATCAACACTGAACCCATCCTGCTGGTAGTCAGACAGAGCCCAGAGGTCGCCAGGTCAGACACACACACACACACACACACACACACACACACACACACACACACACACATACATACATACATACATACATTCACACATACATACTTACATTCACACACACACACACACACACACACACACACACACACAGTTGTTGTTGAACAATGTCAAGCAAACAGATGGCAGCCAAGTGCCACAGTAGCATCTTAACACATGATGAAATACTCCGGTGGCTGGCAATGCTCATTTGTATGTTCTGTATGTCTGTTTGTCTGTGTGTGTACACCCATCAGGCTCTCTCAGCTGTATGTGATGATCTTCATGCCTGCTCTGCCGGTGAGTTCCCTCGGCTCTAAGACCATAAAACGGGTCACGTCACTGCTTTATTCATTGGGTTATTGAGTTATCGCTGTCTAGGTAGATAACAATTCTCCTCAATGAAGTTTTGGTCTGTTTTCATTCTTTGTCTTATTGTCGCTATCTCCACAGGCCTCCTTCATGTACCAGCTGCAGGCCAGATATCTCCAGAATCAGGTACAGTATATTACCACAAGGCCAGAGTGTTCTATGAGGAAGAGTGGCACCAATAAAGGGGGAAATGTTCTATTGGCCACAACACTAAATAGTTCCTTTACATTATACCAACTGAGCATGTTGCCAGGCAACTGGTTGGTAGTCCAATAAAACATCAGTATTGGAAATGTATTTTGTGTTCTTTTTTTGTCTTCAAATGAAGCATCTTTTTTTTTAGCTCTATAGTCCAACAGTTTGAATTTGAGTAATTGAATGTTTTCTATTTTCAGATAGTAAAACGTACTTCTAAATGGTGTGCCCAATCTGAAAAAACAACAACATTAAGCTGAGCAGCTGAACAAACTCTACTTTAATCCCATAGTAATTGTTTGATTTTAATTAAAAACTGTTGGAGTGTAGAGCTAAAAGTTGACAAAGTGCTTTCCAATACTTATTTATGTATGGTAACGTTGAGACAATGTTGTGCATTGCCTTGCAGGGTATCATATGGCCACAGGTGATTACTGGAGCAGCAGGAAACGTTCTGAACGCAATCATCAATTACATTTTCCTCTTTCAGCTGGACCTGGGCGTAGCGTGAGTGTGCACTTTTATGACCATCACAAAACACTGTTTATGGACCACTTCTATAAATATGCTATATACGTCTATACAACCAAGCTTGACATCTGTCCCTACCTCCTGACCTGACCATATCTCAGTGGTTCTGCAGCTGCCAACTCCATTTCCCAGTTTTCCCTGGCTGTGTTCCTGTATGTGTACATCAGCTGGAATGGGCTGCACAAGGCCACCTGGGATGGTGAGTACGATATCCTGACCCACAGACTCTCTTTCCAGATCAGGAGAAACAAGTTATATCATTTTGACAAGCTATCCCTGGGTAAGGAGGTTAAGTTGATTATGACTCTACGGGCATTAGGATAATGGAGGTTCTGTTTACCAGCCTCACAAGAAGTGTCTGTCTAAGGCCCCGAACACACCGGACGCCTGTGTACACGCAGCGTGCGTACGTGGTGGAACTACTGTGGCTCTCACGCTTGCAGCTTCCCTACTGGCAGCGTGTCTTCTGTGGCTCTAACTGCGGAGCTGCTACTGCCAGCCCTATCTTTTTTTTCTTTCTTTTTTTCTGAGTGGGGCAGTCCCACTCATATTTTACTTTTTTTATTGTGATAGAGACAGTAGAGATTTGACAGGAAGGATGGGTGAGAGAGAGAGAAGGGATGACATGCAGGACATGTCCGCGGCCGGAATCGAACCGGGAACCCTGCGGTTACATGGTCAACGCTTAGTCCGCACGCCACCTAAGCGCCCCTGCCAGCCCTATCTTTGTACAGTCTTGCCTTTGCCTTCCGCGGCGCGCTGGGAAAAATAGGCAAGAGTCCTAATCTCTAGATGGCGTGTCGCGGCAGCCAGCGTGAGACACAAATTTTTTTTTTAAGTTATTTTTTCTGAGTGGGGCAGTCCCACTCATATTTTCATTTTTTTTTATTGACAGTTACAGTGAAGATTTAGACAGGAAGGATGGGTGAGAGAGAGAGGAGGGATGACATGCAGGATATGTCCCCGGCCGGAATCGAACCGGGGACCCGGTACATGGTCAGCGCTTAACCCGCTACGCCACCTAAGCGCCCCAGCGTGAGACACGCTTGAGATGCTGCTCTAACCCGTTAACATGGGCGCAGAAATGAAAAGCACACTCGCTGCGGAGGTTGCCGCTTGTGGTGTGTTCGGCCCGTAAGGCTATTGACAAATTGAAAATTAAATCAATGACATGGCTTCTTGGCTAACCAAGCCCTTGATTGATGACTTGCTTTCCTGGATATGATAAGCATAAACTACCATTGTTTTGCTCATCTTATTAACATACAGACGCTACTATTGATTGTCCCCTCAGGTGGTTACACTCTCGGGGTCTCTTGTTTAAAATGTGTGTCTCTCAAACAAGTAGTTGTAATTGGGCTGCCGTTCATTACCTGGTATACTTTGTATACCGTACAGTACTATTTTGCTCGGACAATAAACCTATTGCTTGACCTAACACTTTTGGAGCTGCAAGACATCTTATTTAACAAGGATGACATTCCTGCACCCTTTAAGCCAAGCACTTCCCCATATGGTACTATCACCTGGTACTGCACACACTCATACTGATGTTCCTGTATGTAATACAAAACAGGTGATGTTCCAGTGTAATATTAAACTGGCAATGTTTCACTGTGTAACTGTGTAACGTTCTGTGGAGAAGAGGTCACAGCACAGTGAATGACACAGCACTGGGGCTGCAGGGAGAGGGCAGACCAGGTCAGAGTCAAGCAGCCTCTGAAGATCTTCTGGAAATGGAGAAGATGTCTGTTTTTGATTCTATGCAAGTTCATAGCACACACTTCCAATACTCTTCCCAACCCACATTTGAGCACAACGGAATGCAGAATGTCATTTGCAGTGACAGAGGGCAAGGGAGTCTTTAATAATAATACATTTTATTTATATGGCGCCTTTCATGGCACTCAAGGTCGCCGTACAACAACAAATCTAAAAACAGCCACAAAATTCAAAACACAAAATACATAGAAATATACAGTATAAAACATAGCCAGCAACAGAGCAGCACGGGAAAAGTAAATCAACACGGGTATGCCTGTGTAAACCGGTGGGTTTTGAGGTGGGTTTTGAATGAGATGATAGAGTCAATGTTCCTGATGTCGGGGGGGAGGGAGTTCCAGAGGCGAGGGGCGGAGCGGCTGAAGGCTCTAAACCCCATGGTGGACAGACGTGCCATACCATACCACACCATGCATACCATACCACTCTGATACATTTGTATTCATATTTAGTCATGCCTTCTAGTTTTACAAGTCCTATTGTGCCCATCTCGCTACCTTTACTTTGTGTGTTTTTTTATATTTGACCCATGACCCTCTGATCCCTAGGTTGGTCGCGTGAATGCCTGCAAGAGTGGGGCCCCTTCATCATGCTGGCTATTCCCAGCATGCTCATGCTGTGTCTGGAGTGGTGGGTCTATGAGATCGGAGGATTCTTGGCAGGTCAGAGGTCACTCTGATTGTGACTATTTTCGGTTTCTGCATTGATATTGAAGTAGGTTTTTACTCTATTGAGTCTACGCTAATGTTTTTTCCCGGGAGACTGGACACCTCCATGTTGTTCCAGTTGTTGTTCCATTGTTCCATGTTGTTCCATGTGGGTTGGGGACACAGAGGGAGGCATGGGGGGCATGGCAGTGAAAGAACAGGTGGTATCGAGCTTAACGCTTTTCCTTCATCCGTTCCTCAGGTCTGATCAGTGAGATGGAGTTGGGTGCTCAGTCTGTTGTGTACCAGCTGGCCACCATCTTCTACATGGTAAGTCCCTCTGGTGCATCTGTTAACACTAGGACAGCCATGCCTATTTTACCTACTATAAGAGCCGCCTCGGGGATCAAAATGTCCATAGTCTTTACAATGGAAAGCTGCTACTTACACACAACAACCACTGGTTGGCCAGCTTGTAAATTAGCCTGTCTCCTGCACAGAAAAACGGCAAAATAGCTTTATACTAGCTTATCCTGATACTGGGTGGTAGAACGCACATATCTAGGTAAAGTCATGAAAGGAGGGTCCTGAAATTTGATTGAGTGCAAAGATATAACAAAATATTTACTCACATGGTTCTGTTCTAGTGTTAAAAGGGGTACATGACAGGTTGAACAGAAAGATAAAATAAGTTTAAGATAAACAAATATCAACATTTTCAATGTTTCAAGTTTCAAGTTTATTGTTAAGTCACATTACACATTACTGTAACGTTTTACAAGTGTAAGAGAGTAAAATTCTTAGGCTTTGGTTCCTGACATTGCAGCACAAGACATAATACAAGATAAAGGTGACAATAGTACAGGTAAGACAGGATACACTAGTGGTGCAACTAGTAATAATAGATAGTTCAGTAGTAAAGTGGCTGTGAGCTTAAGGTTTTCATAGTCCGTATACATGGGGTGTGTTTGGGGATGATAGTCAATTGTCTGCAGTGGGCTTGTTCATGAACCTGATCGCCTGGGGGAAGTGTGAGGGAAGCTGCCGCTTAGCCTCTGAGTTTTGGCCCAATGTTCAGTCATTGTAAAGACACGGTTCACTTCATAGTTAACTCTCTGAAAATAACAGGTGCATCTACAGTACCAGTCAATGTCCTGTAAAAGGGGTCAAAGAAAATAAAGTCGGTCTCTATCTTCAAAGATGTGAAAATGTACTAATCTCGACTAATCTCTCGTCCTCTCTCTCAGTTCCCTTTAGGCTTTTCGGTAGCTGCCAGTGTGAGGGTGGGGAACGCTCTGGGTGGTGGACACACAGAGCAGGCCATATTGGCCGGCAAGGTCTCCTGCATCTGCACAAGTACGAGCTGCTAACGTCCCCTTCGCTAGGTTAAACTTATTGTTATAGTCCTGACGGACTCCTGTACTGCAGAAACACTATGATATGCAACCATAACCTGACACAAAATCATAAAACCCAGTGCCTACTACCATGATATGATGTTTCTATGATGTTTTTGACTTTAACATACTGTACTTATTTCCCTTTCCAGTTATAGTCTCGTGTTTTGTCGGTATGGTTATTGGAGTCTCTAAAGATGTGATTGGATACATCTTCACCTCAGAAGAGTGAGTAGAGATATGTGCACGGGACAAGATTTGTTGGAGGGATCGTTCAATCAGTTTCAGGTGAAAGTGCAATCCATGCTTTGGGTTTGTTTACCTAGCCTAGCCTATGCTATTATTATCAAATAAATAAAATAAATGCCATGCCTGAATCACCAAATTATATGAAAAGACTCAACAACTTAATTTAAATGACTTATCAATGTTTTCGGCATGATATTTCCAACATGCTAACAGCTGACAAAATAAGGAAAGAAATATGTAGTTTTGTCGTTTGGTGAACTATCCCTTTAACCTTTTACTTTGACAAAATGTTACAAAACTTGGTTTGTGTGCGACCTGTTACCTGATACCTCTGGTCAGTGGCCATATACTCCCCACAACTGCTAACCTGCAACATTGTCATCCTGACTGACAGAATGATCAAGTGTATGAGTAAACCTGCTCAAGATATCTCCACTAAACTAAGTTTCGCCCTTAGATTTTGAAGATCTCAAATTGGCCTAAAGGGAGATGCTTGGGTCTTCCATGCGAGAGACCTGGGTTATAATCCTCTCTCTGTTACACTTTGAGCTGCATTTCTTGTATGAAAGGTGCTATATAAATAAAGCTTTACTTACTTACTTACTTTACTTACTTACTTACTTACTTACACTAGAAGAGTGTGCTAGTGTCCTAGCAACAGGCATACACTACAAATGAGCTATTCAATTCTGTTCCCTCAGCGTCTTAGGTCTGAATCAACACTAGTTGCAAGGAGAGAATTCAAATCAACAGTGATGTGAGCTATGATTTCAATCTCTTTTTTGTTTTCCAGGGATATCGTTCAGAGGGTTGCTCAGGTCATGGTCATGTATGGCTTCTTCCATGTGATTGATGCCATAGCGGTGAGGCCCCATCGTGACTGCAATGGTGATGTAATCATAATGATAAAGCGTGTGTGTGTGTGGATGTGAGTGTGATGGTCGGGGGCGTGTCTATGTGTGTTTCCTTCAGGCTGTGACGGGCGGTATCGTGAGGGGAGTAGGGAAGCAGATATTAGGTGCCCTGTGTAACCTGGTCGGATTCTACTTTATCGGCTTCCCCATCGGAATATCTCTGATGTTTCCTGTCAAAATGGGCATCATAGGTGAGCAGTCAGAGCTCCGTGTCTTTTTACCTCCTGCTTCAGTGCCACTGTAACCCTCCTTGTTTGACCACTAGGGACTGTTTTAAAGGCCTGGTTCTAAAAGTGGACTCCGCTTGACTCCCTCTTTCTATTTTGTCCTGCAGGTCTATGGACAGGCCTCGTCATTTGCGTCATTGTACAAATCGTATTCTATATCATCCTCCTGTGTAGATTGGACTGGAAGAAAGCCACTGAAGAGGTGAACACAATCTTCTTCAGATCTTGCATGCTGCAGTCATTCATGATGATATTGTTCTAGTTGTTTGCTTCTCTGTCGTGAAGCCTTGACACCTTTGTCCAAACAGCTCTGTTGCTACTGTTTCTAATCAGGCACTGGTGAGGGCAGGAGTGCAGGTTTCTGAGGGAAAAGAAGAGGCCTTTTGTTCGGACAAAGATGGTAAAAAAAAAAATCCAGAAATTTCTGCAAATGACTTTGGAAATCAGAATCTTCTTAAAACCTCTCCCTCTCTCTCTCTCTGCCTCCCCTCCGTTATAGGCTCCTCCCCAGACCCCCCGTTCAGCGAGATGAGCTTAGGGGAGGGGAACACAGACCCGGAGGGGTCGGGTTCAGGGCAGGGCGGAGCCAAAGTCACTACAGTGGGCGTGGTCCTGTCAGTCAATCAGCTGGTTCTTCGACGTGGGCTGGCTGCGTTGATCATGCTCCTCATCCTGGCTGTTGGAATCGTCATCAACAAGGTGCTCCATACGTACCTGCATACATGAGGCTCCCCAGCCCCCCACCTCCCTGGACCAGTCAGTCAGTCAGTCAGTCAGATAGCTGATTTTTGACATGGACTGACTTTAGCACTGGAGCCATCATTATCTAAAAGCAGCTTTAGATGAACACTCTCCGCCCTGACCTACACACACACAGTGTGGTCAGCTTCAGTATTTAAGCCAAATGTCTGACACACAAATCAGTGGTCTGTCTGCCTCTGAGAGTAGAGCCTCATGTATTTAATAAGAGATGCACATGCGCACACACAGACAGCTGTAGGCCAGGAGTTGAACTCATGCATGTACCCTCACCTACTGTATGAGCGACGGTTTATGTAGTTAACCAAAGAGTTCACTGTTGTTATAGGGTAATGTATTATGACGATGTAATCTGCCCCAGCCTCAGGGGCTGTCCATACAGTATATATTATAATAAAATGTGAAATATCAATGTTGGTTTTGCATCCACATGCTGGAATTATTGGCAGTCCAAACTGACACCTAGCTACATTTACGTTTACATTTTGGGCATTTAGAAGACGCCTTTATCCAAAGCGACTTACAACAAATACATTTGTCTAAGTAAGTGAATCATCTATCCATCAGTCATCGCAAGAAAAGTAATCGGGCCAGGGGTCCATTGGCAGTCATAATGCTAGACCTAATGCTTTATCTTGTTGTTAATACAGCGACACATTCAGAAGTAGTGTTGCAGATAGGAAACATGTGTAGCTGTTTTTTTAAAAAATTCTGTTTAAGGACTGCATCCATTCTACTGTATGTGAAAAAAACGATTCCTTTTTTTCATCCAAAGTCAGTGAAAAAGGTGTCGATACCTTTTTACATTGTCAGTGTAATGTTATTCTCAAACCAAAGGAACTAAAGGGATTTAGTAAAGTCTCTCTCAGTTTTACAATGTACTGTACACATGACCATTTTATTTTCTTGTTTAATACATAGCAACGTTGGTGTGTTTCATAGGTCAATAAATGTTGACAGACAACCACCCACAAGTCAAATGACGTCATTTATTCATTATAGTTCTTCATTGGTCGATGCCAACCTCCATGTTCTGAAGAAGCTGGCCATTGCAGCACCTCACTGTCATTATCTGACATCCCAGAATGCAGAGGTCTAACCCGCGCAATGTACAAGCAGTGATGTCACTGTCTGTGCACAGTAGAGGTCAAGTGTACAAATGTACAAGTGTCATAATTAGAATAGGAAACACTGTCATTGAGTGTTCATCAGACATTTACAGGGCTTAAAGTGGGGAAAAAATCCTGTGCCTGAAACTTTTTCTTGGGGAGGGGGGTCACAGTTTGAGATATTGGGAGAGCGGGTACAGAAGACAGCTTCTTGTCTCAATGTTTAAATGCATTAATACTTTTTTATAGTCAATACAAAATATATGTCTAATGTTAAAATGCATTAATACTGTTTTATAGTCAATACAAAATATATGTCTCAATGTTAAAATGCATTAATACTGTTTTATACTCAATACAAAATAAAATAACATATTTAGATGTCTTTAAAAGGCCAAACTGATTGCATCACTTATTAAGCCACTATCACTATAACAATAGAGAATAAAATATATACATGTCTTTAAAAGAACAAACTGATTACTTATTAAGCCACTTATTAATTAATCACTTATATTCTCCTTCTTGGCACCACGTCCCATAAGGCTTCCCGTCACTACTCAGGGTTTTTCCTGGCTCAAAATGAGGCGGAGGTGGTACCAGTGGTGTTTGACATCGGGGGGGGGGACCCATGAAGCGGGGCTGTCTGGGGGTCCTTAAACGAGTATCAAACACTTAATTTCTTGCATTCTGGAGAATTGATATGCACCAATTTGTGCCCTTTCTGCATCAATTTATGGTGGAAATGTCATTATATATGTAAAGGAAAAAACAATATTCAGGCACCAGATGACCATTCAATATATAATGTAATATAATGCAATATAAGGCTCTCAGGCATTCTGTACTTTCAAATATGTATTCTCCTTGACCAGTCAACATCAACTATCAGCTGTTTCGCTAGCAAACACGAAAGCTAACTTATTTGTGAAACAGCGCCCCCCGCCACCACAGTGCCGCAATTGCAGTTAGAAATGACAGAAATCCATCGCCCCGCGGTGGTGTAGCGGTCTACGCACTGGCCACTAGTGCATGCTGCCCACCGGGGCCGGGGTTCGTATCCCGGCTCGCCAGATCCAGATATGGCCGAGGCACACGGGAAGCGGCATATTGGGCGGCCGCTTCCGAGGGCGGTATAGGAGTATTTCTGGACTAGGATCCGTCGCGCAACACCGCCCCCTGGGCGCCGGAATAACGGTGCTGGGCTCGAGGAGCCAGTCAGCTAGTCTGCCTGGCGGCCTCTTCTGGGACTGCCGGCCACGGGGTCGTGCGGCGGATCCTATGCAATAGGCAGGGGATAATTGGATGCTAAGTTGGGTTCAATTGGCTACCAAATTGGGTGAAAAAGGGATAAAATCTGAAAAAAAAAAAAAAAAAAAAAGAAATGACAGAAATCCACCGAGTGCCGCTTGTAGAAAATACGACTGTCAGAGTTTTGTCGAGAGCTGGAGGCGGCTATGACGGAGGCGGCCGCCTCATAATTCTCTATGCAGGAAAACCCCTGCTACTCTCCTCTATCCATGCCCAGCGCCATTTATTCCTTACTCCTCGTTCTAGTATAGCTGTGTCTTCGCCAGGTTTAAGAAACGTGGCTTCCATTTTAATAGACTCTTACTAAAGTTAGCGAGATAGCGGGCTGCTAAAAGCGAACGTCTCTACAAGCTAACATTACACTCATTCAAACTTCTTAAGGCCCGCCCCACTACTCTGCCTCCGATTGGCTAGAAGTCGTTGGTTGGCTTGAGCAATGTGATACCATTGGTAGGCGGAACTGTCTCTTTGCTGAAGATGACTCTTTAAATTACGATGTAAACAAATAGCATGTGATTTTTTATTTATTTTTTGCTCAAAATTCCCCTGCGCCGGAAATCCGGCACCGTGCCGGAGAACTTTAAGCCCTGATGATTTACATTAATTCAGTCAACACTTCTAAGAAAACACGTCTAAAAAAATGTGCAGTGCTTTGTTACAATTACTGTATGTATCAAATGAGGTAATGATCAACAGGACATACTGTATGTTAGGAAACAACAACTTGAAACAACAGATGCCAAACTCTAAAAACAGAAAGCAATGAGAGCACAGTGATGATGATGATGATGATAATGATAGCTGATTTCTCATCTGTTGCCTGACAGTAAAGTTAAAGAGGAACACAATCAGTTTGGTCGTGGGTGGGGGGGGACATGCAGGCTCTCCTCTCCCCAGTAGGTTTGCTGGTGAGTGATTTGGAGTGTGTCTCAGTCCCAGCCACTCATCTCTGTAGTTGATATAATAGTAATTGGCCCCAACAGAGCCCACCCCTTTCCTTAGTGTCTGTCTCCTCTCCTCCTGCCCCGTCCCTCTCAAAGGGAGGAGGTAAGGTCCAGCATGGGGGTGGGGGTGGAGTAGTTGGCCCAGTCCAGGGTGATGTTAGTGTTAGAGCGGGGCTCTGGAGGAGGAAAGGCGACATGGACGGCGACCCCTCCGGCCAGGATGAGAAGTAAGGCCAGCAGGGTGAGACCCCTCCGCAGGACCAGCTGCGTGTTAGAGAGCAGAACTTCGGGTTGCACCACGCAAGGGGCCTCCCCACCCCCCTCAGCCTCCCCATTACTGGTGCCCCCAGCCCCCAGCCCCTGATTTAGCTCCTGATCACTGGTGCTCACAGGGTTGTATCCAGCAGGTTTAGGTCCATCACTCTCGGTCTGTAGTGTAACACACATACACAACATCAAGATAAGATAATGGATTGAACACTCTTTCACACAGCACATTGTCCATTCACACTCACTGGGCACATGTCAGAGACACGTTTACTAAGTCACTGCTCTGCACACACACACGCACACGCACGCACGCACGCACACACACACACACACACACACACACACACACACACACACACACACACACACACACACACACACACACACACACAGACACACAGACACACAGACACTCCCTCACCGTATCCGCAGGGCATGCTGATCCCTCTGGGAACACTGTCAGTCCAATAAGAGGCTTTGCTGGCACACACGTGACTGGCCCACTTTTCCCAGCACGCGCCTGTGCCTGAGGACAGTGAGAGACCCATGAGGTGGAAGAAAAACGATAGAATAATTGATGTGACATGGTCCGGCAATATGCCGAAGACCTAATAAGAATGAACATTAACGTGATACTAAAGGTATACACGTTCCTTACTCATCGTTCTACATTGTGACGCAGCCTAATCACTCCTGACTATATCCTGACCACTTAAACTGCACACATGTCGTATCTAAAGAAAGCACAACTCAATGTAACATCAAAGGTGTGTGTTTGTAGGTAGAATCAATTTGAGGATAACAATGTTTTAAGCCACGGCTAAAACAGGTGTAAAGCATGTCTTTTTCCTGTCAACTGTATGTAACAAGATTTTGCCAATGGATAAATGTTCTTTCTCTCTGTGTCGTGTTCCAAGAGGACACCTCTGCCAATCAAACATGTACAGCAAAATCAAACATTAATGGGTTTACCAGTGGACAGAGGTAGCGTGCAGGATAGTGACGCTTGGGCTTAACAGACCTGAACTAACCTGCACTCTCGAACCCTCATCACCAACTGTATATATAGTACAGCAGTGTTATTCAATCTTGGTCTACAAGACCATCTAATCAAAGGCCTGATGATGATTTAGTCAGGTGGTTATGTTGCTAACACTCTGGAAGGACAACACAAAAGGCACCATCAAAAGGGCACAACAGCGGCTATACACCCTGAGATGCCTCAGGAAAGAACACAACAAGCAGGAGATACTGGTGGCCTTCTACCGCGGCGCAGTGGAGAGCATCCTCACCTACGGCATCTGCAACTGGTTCTACAGCTGCACAACAGCGGAGAGAAATGCGCTACAGAGAGTCGTGAGAACAGCACAGAAGATCACCGGCGCCCCCCTCCCCTCTCTGGAAGAGCTGTACAACACACGCTGTCTCAGGAAGGCCTCCAAGATCTCCAGGGACCCGACCCACCCTGGGCACGTACACTTTATCAGGCTGCCCTCGAAAAGGAGGTACAGGACCCCGGCCGCTAAGACAAACAGACTGAAGAACTGCTTCTACCACAGGGCCGTCAAGGCCCTGAACACAGCAAAGGCCTAAGTTCTGGGACCAGGACAGTCTGGACGGATTGTATGGCAGCTAGTGCTGAGGCACAAACATGTACATTTCAAGCCTGCAAACTGTGACACTTTAAATAACGTGAAAAAATACTTTTGTGCAATATGACAACCCTAGTTGACTATCTGTGCAGTATAGTACAGTGGATTGTGTACATAGCCTTTATTGATGTAAACCAGCTCCTTACCTTCTTGTGATTTTATTCTTTTTCTAAAAGTTTTTTTTTTCCCCTTTCCTAACACCAGGGGAGCCACCCCTCCTAAATTTCGTTGTTTGGTACCTGTACTGTAGCAATGACAATAAAGTCCATTCATTCATTCATTCATTCATTCATTCACTCATCCACAGTATAGCCAACTGTCGACAGTCAGAGGGAGGTCAGCAGTCAGGGGTAGGTGTCTTACCTCTTCTGTGAGTTTCTGCCAGTTGAGTCTGAAGATGATTGTGATGAAGAAACTGGACTGCAGGACGCCACAGAGTAACAGACCCATCCAGAACCCTGACAGGGAGAGAGAGAGAGAACACAACACATTAACACATTAACACACACACACACACACACACACACACACACACACACACACACACACACACACACACACACACAGAGATGGTACCAAGAGGTACGGTGCCCTCAACAACATTGCAGTAGTTTGCTTATTTCATTGTTTTTAATTGTGATTTTACCCTGCAATGTACAGTACCAGTCAAAGGTTTGGACACACCTTCCCATTGAGACACACCAACACACACAATCTCACTGTACACACAAATGCATAAATGTACAAAACAATGAATCCAAACACAGTGACAGAGAGATGGAGAGAGCAGTACCCATAATCCTGAGCTTGGCTGCGAACGCCAGGGCTATCCCCACTGGCAAGCCTATGACGTAATAACACATCAGGTTGGATATGGCGGCGATTTTCTGCTTCCCGGCCCCCACCAGGATCCCATTGCAAATGCTCTACACCACACACACATGAATAGACACACACACACACACACACACAGCACAACATATCTATTGAGAGCCATTTACAGTTAATTGCAACAACGACCTGGCTAAGAGGCAAAAGCAACAGAAACAAGACAACTACTTTACACATCAGGGGAACACACGTGCTGCATTAACACCGTGGACTGATGAGAGGATACTCTGTATCGCAGTTAAACAACATCGAAATTCAATGAAACTCACCAGAAGAGCATCAAAGAACTGTATGAACGTGTAGACGCTGAGGTTGTCAGAGACGATCTCCACAATTTCCCTGTAGACGAGAAGAGAGTCAAACTTCCGAGATACCAAAATGAGAGAAAACTAACTTCTGAAATCCGGTCTTCATAACCACAGTGTGGCACACACACACTCACACACACACACACACACACACACACACACACACACACACACACACTCACACACACACACACGGTCTTCATAACCACAGTGTGGCCTCGCCTCATTGGCTGAGAAGTCAGGAGAATGGAAGGAGCGTGTATGAGAAAACAGAAGATATTCGATTAAATCATCCGTTGACTGTTTTCAAAGTAGCATTTTTATATACGAGGCCGTTTTTGTTGGACCCGTGGGTAAAAACAGTGAAACTGTTCTCTTTGGACATTATTATGGTCTGTCATGAGGTCTGTCACTTACGTGTCTGTCGTGAAGATGAAGCCAAGCACAGACTTGGAGCAAACGATGACTATCCCCTGGAACACTGCCACCCCTCCTACAATAGAAACATGTCTCCTGGTTACTGAAAACACAGGTGTGTGTGTGTGTGTGTGTGTGTGTGTGTGTGTGTGTGTGTGTGTGTGTGTGTGTGCGTGTGTGCGTGTGTGCGCACGTGTGCCTGTGCCGGTGCGTGTCTGTGTGTATTTGCCTGACCTGACAACACTAAGGCCACTTTGCAGGTGAGTATGGCCCTTTTGGTGTCCCCTGCGCCCAGGGCATTCCCCACACGCAGACAGGCAGCTGAATGGACACCGAAAGGGAACTGTACACAAATACCCCAGTTACCATTGATAATAATTTAATTTTGCCATTTAGCAGACGCTTTTAATCCAAAGCGATTTACAATTACGAATTACAGGGACATTCCCCCTGGAGTAACTGAGGGCTAAGTGCCTTACTCAAGGGCACACTAGTAGTGGTGTGGTTTCAGGCGGGATTTGAACTCACAACCTTCCGATCACAAGTCCAACTCACTATCCACTAGACCACCACTACCCCTATTGAGACACACGTTGAGTTCCTAGTAAAGTGGAGACGTGGGGAGGATCTCACCATGTAGGTTATATTCCCCAGCTCCAACAACACATGTTGGGCGGCAAGATCCACCTCCCCTAACATACCTAGAGGAAAAGACAGAGTGTTACAGCCAGCAATTATCAAAATCATCATTTTAAACCTCATCTATTTGTTATAATCAGCAACATGCTGGGAAGTCAGATTTGAGGAACACAGTATGTCTCTCTGTCTCAGGATTGCATTCCTGGCTACTGTTCCTGTGAGTGAATGTCCGCAACACAAGGGCATCTTCTGTCTGAGTGTGAAGTGCGTGGGTGTTCTGTCTGAGTGTTCTATCCATAACCAGAATATGTTTTATATTTTTGATTCTTCAAAGTAGCCACCTTTAGCTTTGATGACAGCTTTGCACACTCTTGGCATTCTCTCAATCAGCTTGGTGTGTGTGTGTGTGTGTGTGTGTGTGTGTGTGTGTGTCAGTGGAAAAGGAAACTGTGAACACCGCCCAGCATGGTAGAAAACCACCAAAAAAGCAAAAGGTGGCTACTTTGAAGAATCTAAAATATAAAACATATTCTGGTAGGGCTGCAACGATTAGTCGACATAATCGACGACGTCGATCATAAAAACTCGTCGACGTGGAATTTTAGTGTCGACTAATCGTATAAAAAATAAAAAAAACTTTTTTTTTTTAAACGGGAGCCATGCAAGAATCAGCTGGGTAAGTTTTAGCTAACGTTGTTAGCCAACTGGCTAACGTTATATTGTTAGGGTCGTAATGTTTATGTTAGCTTTACTGTTACATGTTGGAAAACAACGTCTCATGGACAGGGCTGTACATGCTATGAGCGTTTGTGCTATTAATTTATTTGCCCTGTGGCACGTGTGTGACAGACAGAGGCGCTTGTATGTAACGTTACGTAGCAGGGGTTTTCCATGTTGAAGCCAGGAGAACGCGAGATGAAATGAAGTGAGGGGTGGTCGCTATTAAAATACCAGGTAGTCATGGTGGATGATCATGAATGATGCTTGATAAGTGAATGCTATTTCAATTATGTTGAGTCCACCAGCGAGCTGTCTGTAAGATAAACAGCGCCAAGCGTAGCCTACTAACGTGAGCTGTCTGTAGTCTAGCCAGCAATGCTAGCTAGCCAATCAACTAGCTCTGAGCAGCTGTAGCTTGGCGTAACGTTAGGTTAGATAGCTAGTTAAGCCGGATTTATGCTTCTGCGTCGCCATTTACGCGCAGCGAAAAGCCACACGACTAATCGTGACTAATCGGAAAAATAATCGACAGATTAGTCGACTACCAAAATAATCGTTAGTTGCAGCCCTATATTCTGGTTTGTTTAACACTTTTTTGTTTACAATGATATAATAATTATAATTCCATATGTGTTCTTTCATAGTTTTGATGTCTTTAGTATTAATCTACAATGAAATAATATATAAATAAAGAAAAACCATTGAATGAATAGATGTGTCCAAACTTTTGAATGGTACTGTACTATATATACACACATACACACACACACACACACACACACACACACACACACACACACACACACACACACACACACACACACACACACACACACACATACTGACCAGCAAGGAAGCCACCTATCTCCCAGATCCACCACTCGAACCAGACCATAAGAGTGCTGGGAATAGCAAGCTGCATGTAGGAGCGCCAGTCCTGCAGAGACAAACTGGACCAGCCTACAGAAAGATCAGAGTTAAACTCATAAACCGTAGGCAGGGGGAGACAGAGTTCACTATATGGAATTGCATCAGTACAGAGTTACGTTTCAATGAAAAGCAATGCTTTAGGATTGTTGGGAATGTGCCCACTAAACCAGGACATTCAGTTATCCCAAAATTGTGATGTAATATTTGCATTGGGTCTGGTGAGATAAGTGTGTGTGTGTGTGTGTGTGTGTGTGTGTGTGTGTGTGTGTGTGTGTGTGTATGTTTCTCACCTCCCCATGTTTTCTCGTGGAGCTTTTTCCAGCGGATATAAAAATACAGCAGCAAACAGATGGAGATCTGAGAGAGGCTATTGGCTGCAGCCGAGCCACTAAACACACAAAGTAAATTCTAAATACCATGCAAGGTCACCTCAACAAAAACACACATACACAGAGGTAGGCCTACAAGTGTTACAGAAAAGTTGTCTCACATTAATGAGAGGGGCGGTCTAATCACTGGAAACAAGTGTGCTGTTGGCTTTTGATACTCCCAATGCCTATTCACACCAAACTATTTAACGATTTGTCACCACTGGGTCTTGTTGTTATATGCAATTCTGTGACTGGCCCCTTTAATGGTGTATCAGAGGAGCGTGTACTATAAAGGAAGAATAGACACACCTTTCATAGCGGGAGGATGAGGAAGATGTCAAAAGTAGTAGTAGTAGTAGTAGTAGTAGTAGTAGTAGTAGTAGTAGTAGTAGAAAAGGGAGAAAATAAGGAGGATTAGAAAGATGAGTTGATGGAAGAGGAAAAGGAGGAGTAAGAGAGGAAGAGCACACCTACATTACCCCCAGCTCCAGGCTAAATATGAGGACGTAGTTGACGGCTAAGTTAATGATATTTGCTACTGCTGCTGTGTACATCTGGGGCAGGATGATCCCCTGAGAGACAGAGAGAGAGAGAGAGAGAATATCAGGTGCCAGAGACTAGTCAACACACACACACACACACACACACACACACACACACACACACACACACACACGCACACGCAACATGCAGATGCAGAGAGACTGCTTTGCATTTGTATACACATGTAAGGTGAGAACTACAATAGAAACCAAACTGTACCTGGTTCTGAAGGTAAGCTACCAGCAAGTGGTGCAGAAACATAGCCTGTGAGAGGACCGGGAAGAGAGAGGCATTGTTAATGTATAGTCAGAGAGGCTAGATGTATAGTCAGACAGAACACTCAGACAGAACACTCAGACAGAACACTCAGACAGAACACTCAGACAGAACACTCAGACAGAACACTCAGACCCCAGACAGAACACTCAGACAGAACACTCAGACAGAACACTCAGACAGAACACTCAGACAGAACACTCAGACAGAACACTCAGACAGAACACTCAGACAGAACACTCAGACAGAACACTCAGACAGAACACTCAGACAGAACACTGTTACGTCTTCTGCCTGGACTAACGGTAATAAGGATGCATGAACAAGGAGCTACAGTTTTCATAACTTTACTGTCAACGTCAAGTTCAACAACAACATGTACATATCAATACGCACCAACATAACATCCACATATCAATGCGCACCCGCAGTATAGCAAGCAACAACATAAAATAGTCCCATGCCTATTGCATACATAACAAACACTCAGACTCCAGACAGAACACTCAGACAGAACATCCAGACTCCAGACAGAACACTCAGACAGAAGAGGCCCTTATGTTGCGGGCACAATGTGGCAGTATTGACTCACAGGAACAGCAGGCAGGAATGCCATCACATACAGCTGGGCAATCCTGAGATAGAGAGACACACATGTTCCTCAAATCTGACTTCCCAGAAGGTGGCTGGTTTTTGAAAATATGGATGAGGGTGTGTGTGTGTGTGTGTGTGTGTGTGTGTGTGTGTGTGTGTATGTGTGTATGTGTGAGAAACCTCTAAATTATAATACAGCGTGACGTGAAATGCAATTATTAAATGATATGCAATGTCTAAATGACTCCAGCCAGATACCCGTGTGTGCACGTGCGTGTGTGTGTGTCAATGCAGCAGCCCTACCTTGCGACCTCTTCCTGCTGAAACATGGCCAGTAGCAGATTTTGTCCATTGATGAGCAGAGCCCAGCAGGGCAGACAGGCCAGCAGCAGGATCAACACACTCTTCTGGAGTATCACTCCTACACGCTTCAGATTATTGCTGCCAAAGGTCTACACACAAGAAACACATAAACACGTGCGCACACAGCAAAAAGCTCTACACAAGTATGATCATTGTAATGTTCTGTTTGTGAGTTTAAATGCATTGGGGCTTTTGCTCTGTCACCTAGCATGTTTGAGTTCACCAGCACTTTAAGCGTGATCCTCAGAAACGGACAATTTACTGGTTTAGGCCTAACCTGTGAGTGTTCTGTCACAACATTCATCAGTTTATATGATAGTTCACTGAGAATTGGTGTAAAAACGTTTAACTAGTAGCCTATCTGCGCTTTTCTTCTTCAGTTGTCTGCTGCCAGTGGGTGAAATGCAGATAGCAGATTAGATAATACAAACATTTAATTTATTATTTTTCAATCTCGGAATCCAGCGGGACTACATTACTTTTTACATTTCCAGCATTAGAAGCGCCTTGACGGTCATATTCACTGTCATTTAAAGAGCTCTGACATTGAGAGTCTGAGAGTATGTCTATTATTAATGTTTTCGGGATCGATAATTATGCCTCCTTCATCTTGGCCTACATGTGCTACAGGGGGGAAAGTCAATAGTGCGCAAAGTAGGCTGCTATTTGTGAAATTCAAAAGCAGGTTGTCTGTCGGCGAAAAAGTTAGGCTATCACTTTACCAACGATGTACAGCATGTGTGGGATTTGCCTTGCCTTATTCCCAAATATAATAGATACTTTACGGAAACTTGGGTTTTGGCAGGTTTAGCTGAGAATAGAATTTGACTGGCACCTAGTGGAAAGTGGGGTGGTTCCTGACGCACAGTGCAATGGAGATTGGTTGTCAATGAGTCTAAATTCTGTATGCACGTCTTAGTCGGGGTCAGACGGCATGATTATGCTAAACTAGCTGTCAGAGCCCCCAGAGCTACAGGTAGGGACTAAACGAGGCAAAGCCAAACACAGAACACTAATAAGCACTGTACTACTCACAATTTTTTTATTTTTTTTATTTTTTTATCCCTTTTTCACCCAATTTGGTAGCCAATTGAACCCAACCTAGCATCCAATTATCCCCTGCCTATTGCGAAGGATCCGCCGCACGACCCCGTGGCCGGCAGTCCCAGAAGAGGCCGCCAGGCAGACTAGCTGACTGGCTCCTCGAGCCCAGCACCTATTATTCCGGCACCCCGGGGGCGCTGTTGCGCGACGGATCCTTGTCCGGAAATACTCCTATACCGCTCCTATGCCGCTCCCCGTGTGTGCCCCAGCCATATCCGGATCTGGCGAGCTGGGATACGAACCCAGTCCCCGGTGGGCAGCATGCACTAGTGGCCAGTGCTTAGACCGCTACACCACCGCGGGGCAAGTACTACTCACAATTGTAGCAAATTTGATACACAGATAGCTCATTTGACTTACACACTCACACATATGCAAACTTCCCAATCATGTATCGTTAAATTAGGCTGTATTTGTATTTTCACCTGAGAGACGAGTGTGTCACAGGCCAGGGATAGGCCATAGCCAGTGGATGTTGCGGTTAAGTTGATGATCTGAGGAGAAAGCGTTAAGAGTTAATGTGTCAGCTCTGTTGTCAGTTCTGGGCGGGTTCTTGTCGGTATTGTCTGTTCCATAAGTTATCATTTCTCTACTCCAGAACATGATAATGAATCCTGTCTTTGGTTAGGGATATCATTGTGAATATGCATCACTGTCTACTGAGAATTGGAGGTCCTACCCCGGAGGCTAATGCAAATCCAGCCAGCTCTGAATTGCCTAAGTGACCACAGAAAATAGTGTTGACGAAGGGCAGGAGGAAGTTCAGAAGCCGAGACACCAGCTGTAGGGAGACAAACACAACAAATACTAATTTGTACAAATATGCAAATCTTACAAAACGAAGTATTTTTGGGTGAAAACCATTTGATTGATAAAACATGTGATTTATGATAGCTACATAAAAACAAACAGCTTTCTGTCCCTGTGCAGCTCTAACAGAGGTACTAACAGGTTACTGTGCAGCTCTAACAGAGGTACTAACAGGTTACTGTGCAACTTTGTTTACTGTGCCCTGGTGCTGCCACAACGCAGATCCTTCAATGGCATCAGTGACAAATGCATCAGGTGCACGTGTATGGGCAGAGATTTGTGCCATATCGATGTCACAAATATGTCAACTTGTATATTGACAGTTGTCGGTGCAAAACAGATTTGCAGACTTGCATCTTCAGAGTTGAAGTTGCAAAAAAGATTTGCAAACTTGTACATGTTTACAACTAAGTCTGCGCACACACAGATGTTTTACGCGAATGGCGCTGTATGTAAGTATTGATGTCATAAATACGCAGACTTGTATATTGACAGTTGTCGGTGCAAAACAGATTTGCAGACTTGCATCTTCAGAGTTGTAGTTGCAAAAAAGATTTGCAGACTTGCATCTTCAGAGTTGTAGTTGCAACGGGTAGTTTGTAAGAGAAGAAAGGGGGGGTCTATAGGAGACCTTTGGCATAGTTGTTGAGGAATGTTTTCGAAGAACCTGTGTATGTATGTGTGTTCGTCAATCTTGTGTAAAGGTGAAATGTAGGTGAAATGTGTGTTCGTTGTGTAAACACAAGATTGCCGAACACACATTTCACCTACATACACAGGTTCTTCGAAAACAGAAAGCAGACTCAGTTGTAAACATGTACAAGTTTGCAAATCTTTTTTGCAACTTCAACTCTGAATATGCAAGTCTGCAAATCTGTTTTGCAACTTCAACTCTGAAGATGCAAGTCTGCAAATCTGTTTTGCAACTTCAACTCTGAAGATGCAAGTCTGCAAATCTGTTTTGCACTGACAACTGTCAATATACAAGTTTACGTATTTGTGACATCGATATGGCACAGATCTCTGCCCATACACATGCACACACACACACACACACACACACACACTTGGTTGAATATGACAGCAGTATGCAGGCCTACATTTAGCATTAGCTTCTAACTTATAACCCCCTCAGGCCCCTCTGCCGAACAGCCCACTCCCCTCTCTCTCTCTCTCTCTCTCTCTCTCTCTCTCTCTCTCTCTCTCTCTCTCTCTCTCTCTCTCTCTCTCTCTCTCTCTCTCTCTCTCTCTCTCTCTCTCTCTCTCTCTCTCTCTCTCTCTCTCTCTCTCTCTCTCTCTCTCTCTCTCTCTCTCTCTCTCTCTCTCTCTCTCTCTCTCTCTCTCTCTCTCTCTCTCTCTCTCTCTCTCTCTCTCTCTCTCTCTCTCTCTCTCTCTCTCTCTCTCTCTCTCTCTCTCTCTCACCAGTGGGCCTGTGAGTAGCAGGATGTAGTATATTTCCTCTCTGTAGGCCAGAGGTAGCCAGCGTCTCATACATGGATAGCGGAACAATCTGGAGCTGGCCGCTGAAGCCTCCTCGCTCTGTCTCTCCACTGACCCGACAACAGCCGCCCCGGCAACCAGCCCAGCGCCAGGCAATGGGACTGCAGAATCTAGGACCCCTGACTTCTCCATTCTGTCAAGAGAGAGAGGGGGAGAGAGGGGATGACAGAGGGAGAGGGGAGAGAGAGAGAGAGATATTCTACACTGTAACACAGGGCAGACAACAGAAAGCACACCTCCTCAGAGTTACTGATTAAATAACCTGTACCTCCCAGAGGAAACGAAGGCGGAGGGAGGGAGGGAGGGAGAGAGTGAGCATAAAGGAGAGGGGGAGAAAGAAAGAAAAGGGAGAGAGGGAGCAAGGGGGCGAGAGCTTGCAGGCCACAAACAGGTCCTTTATTTGTCGCTGCAAGGGGCAATGCAGGAGTGACGGGTGTTTTTGTGTTTCTGTGTGCATGATTTTGTACATTGTGTGTGTTTGTGTGTGTGTAAGTGTGTGTGTGTGTGTGTGTGTGTGTGTGTGTGTGTGTGTGTGTGTGTGTGTGTGTGTGTGTGTGTAGGCCGTCTTACAGGGCTCAGTAATCTGATGAGGAATGTCTGTTTCTGTACAAAGTCTCTGGACTGAGTTCTGACAAGTGAAGCTGGCTCTGATTAATAACTGACTGAGACCACAGTAGCCCTGCCTACGTGTGGTAAAAGTATATATTTTATAGGTGAGTGCGTATGATTGGGTGTGTGTGTGTGTGTGTGTGTGTGTGTGTGTGTGTGTGTGTGTATGTTTGTATGTGTGTTGTGACATCAATCCCCTCTCTTCTTGATTGCACTTTGACCTTCGATCCCACAACACACAAACACACACACACACACACAACCACACACACAACCACACACACACACACGCACACACACACACACACACACACACACACACTTTTTTAGGCAGACTTGCGTAATCTGTGAACTCATTCACTTAGGTCTCTTGTACAGTGCCCTTTTGTCAGGACTGTAGTCACTACCTGTCTTCTGCTGTAGATTGAAGAGCCTAAAGGCCTCCTCATTCCCACCCCCCTGTACAGTTTCTCTCTAAATACATTAAGAAAAGAAAAAAAGTTATTCTTCACTTATTTAGATTCACTTACTTAGACAAATGTATGTGTTGTTACTTTGGATAAAGGCGTCTGCTGCCCCGCGGTGGCGCAGCGGTCTAAGCATTAGCCTCTAGTGCAAGCTGCCCACCGGGGACTGGGATCGAATCCCGGTCTCGCCAGACCCGGATATGGCCGGGGCTCACAGGGAGCGGCATATTGAGCGGCCGCTCCCAAGGGGGGTATAGGACTATTTTCCGGACAAGGATCCGTCGCGCAACACCGCCCCCGTCTGGTGCTGGAGTAACGGTGTCGGGCTCGAGGAGCTAGACAGCTAGTCTGCCTGGCGATCTCCTCTGGGGCTGCCGGCCACGGGGTCGTGCGGCGGATCCTACGCAATAGGCAGGGGATAATTGGATGCTAGGTTGGGTGCAATTGGATACCAAATTGGGTGAAAAAGGGATACAATCAGAAAGAAAAAAAAGAAAGAAAAAAAAAGGCGTCTGCTAAATGTAATGTAATGTCTTTCTCTCTCTCTTTCACCCTCCAAAGAGTCTCCAACTCATCTATCTATTTTGTGATTTGGGTTTCCTATAACAGGTGACAACAGGGATGTAGACCAATAACCAATAACAACCAATAACCACATCTATAGGTTATCTCCCAGATGGTCAATAAAGACCATTCATTCATCATGTTACCCCAGTGACTACATCAGCATTCTCTTTGTTTACCTATTCACCAACTATACTGATTACACAAATGATTATACCGATGTAGTACAGCCCCTTCCTACCTGCAAGCAATGGTCACCCCCCAAACACCAGCCCACTCACTCCGCTCTTTCACCTCTGCTGGCCGACTGGCACCACCGCCTCTACACGGATGCGGCAGCTACCCGGTCATAACTCTTTACTGTCCTGGCCCCCTGCTGGTGGAACGAGCTTCCCACGGCTGTCAGGACTGCAGAATCACTCCCCATCTTCCGCCATAGTCTGAAGACCCATCTCTTCAGGCTACACCTTAACCGTGCCTCCTGAGACATCTACTTCCCCTCTACAGTTGTAAAGAAAAATAAATAAATAAAAAGATTTTTAAAAATACATTTAAAAAATGTATCTTCTAGCATTACGACTGCCAATGGCCCCTGGCCTGAGCATAGATGACTTTTTCCTGCTATGACTGGTGGATAGATGATTCACTTACGTCAAATATTTGTTGTAAGTCACTTTGGATAAAGGCGTCTGCATTCACTTACGTCAAATATTTGTTGTAAGTCACTTTGGATAAAGGCGTCTGCTAAATGCCAAACATTTAAATGTAATGTAATGTAGTAAGTAATAACGTCTGGGTTGATTGGTACTATTGTAAAATACCACACCTACTCCATGACAATACACAGAGATGATACTCTGCTGTGGTCCACTCTGGGACCATGTACAACTATTGTCATGCACTACTCCATATTGACCTTTCCCTCTCACATGGCTGTGACCACAGGGTTAATCGGTGCTCTTACACAACAGCAGCTATTGATCTAGAGAGGCAGACAGAACCAATACTGGAAGTGTGGTGGCAACAGTTGTGGTGTGTGTGTGTGTGTGTGTGTGTGAATGTGTGTGTGTGTGTGCATTTGTCAGAGAGAGAGGGAGAAAGAGAGAGATAAATAGAGACATTCACATGCTATAAATGATCTTCGGCGTATGGGTAGTTGTTTTCCTCTCCACTCCACCAGGCTCGGGGCCGAGGGGCTACCCTTTTACCACCCTGAGACCTGGTTGAGGGGCTCACCCGGGCTATATTTCTGGACACCCCTCCAGAAGCCACGTCATCGTCTCGTCATCTAATACCGACAGACCATGCATCCCGTTGGGTGGGTGGTACACCGGGCAAGCCAGGATAACATGGTCTGCGGTTTGGTCCTCTGCGCCACACTCGCACAACGCATTTGGGGCCAAGCCCCATCTGTGCATTGATGAGCGGAAACGCTAAATGGGGTCTCCAAAGCTAGTGAACTCTAAGCTCACAACAAGTGGAAAACCTTGTGCGAACTGCGAATCACCAAGCGAATAGAGAGCATTCAGCATCCGTGCATGTTGATGTGGCGTGGCAAACACCTTCTCGTGGTGCCCCCCGTAAGTAGCTAATGACTGCCGGGCGGGTGTTCGGCAGCAGCCGGGGGAGAGGTCTGCTTACCTCGAACCCAGAATACTGCAGCTGAACACCGAAGGACTAATAAATGATGATAATGATAAGGTATTACATATCTTTTACATATCTATTACATAGGGTATTACAGATCTTCTGATATTGTGAATCCTGTTTGCCTCATCTGCCCCTGCTTGAACAGACACCACACATCTGACCCTAAAGCAGTCCCCACAGACATCCAGCCCTCAGCAACATCTGTAGGATTTACAGAGCAGTGAGCTGGCTTTCTCAACTAAGGACCACCCCAGCCTGTCTGCCACTGGAATCAGGTAGACTCTACCGATATACACTACAGATATACAGAGAATATGGGACTGTTCATCATGTTGTTTCCAAATGGTCCATGACAATAACAGGTTTGCATTTCAGCTAGTGATAAACTTAGAATTATGGAACAAGGATAGTATATCAATAAATACCAGGATGAAAGAAAACTAGCTGAGAGGTTGGCTTTGGGAAATTCCCTTTCAGATTCTGTGTGGGACTAGTTATGGAACAAGGAGCATTCAGGCCCGTTTAAAGAGGTATTGTTGTGTCAATACTTCTCTCTGGTGGACAAGAGAGGAAGCACAAACTGGCAGTACAGACAGACACACACACACACACACACACACACACACACATCACAATACATTACATCAGCATGACCGCAATTCAAAGAGCAATATTTTAAACCTCAACATGCAAAATGTGAAGTCAGTTTAATTCCTCTGATTCTATGTTATTTACAGTGTCTGAGAGTTCTGTGTAGGATTGCCCTCTAGCCCCACCCTGTGACCCTGACCTTGACTGTTTCTACCAGTTTTACTGCCTCTACTACATTAAACGTATCCCTCCTCCTCTCCCTCTCCTTCCCACCATACTCCACATTTACTGACACCCAGATACTTGCTGCTGAATCAAACCCTAGCCCTTACCCCCAAGTCACACCTGTACAACTGAGAGGGTTGATGGATATAAACCATAACATTATACAGCTCAAACTTGCCGTCTGACAGGCTGAGGGGTACTGCTGCCATATCTAACCAATCCTGTCAGATCTACAGGCGAGGAAGAACTTTATCTTTCTACTTCAGTGGTGATGTCTAGCACATACAGTAGTACAGTATGCAAAACTAGAATGTACTGACTAACTGTACGAGATGATTTACAGGCATACAGGCTACTTATAATGAATTCTGTACAGAATGACAGCAGGACCAAGAGCAGAAAGCCAAACCTACTCAAGCAAGGTATAATATATTAACATTTCTGAAAACAAATGTAATCTTCCTTTCCTTAAACACCCTTTTTTCCCCACTCCTTAAGAATGTTTAGTGCCACAATAATGTATGACGGTGAATTTCTGTTCTTTCCTATGTTTGCACAACTCTGAGTGTCACTATAAAAGTGTGTGTGTGTGTGTGTGTGTGTGTGTGTGTGTGTGTGTGTGTGTGTGTGTGCGTGTGTGAGTGTGTGTGTGTGTGTATGTACAGGAAGTAAAAGAAAGACAGAGGTGGGGAAGAGACAGAAACTAAGAGAGGGGTAGGGTGAGTGGGATTGTGTTAAAGGCTATAAACTCCCTGCTTTTGCTGAGGCATATATAAAGCCTGTACAGAGCTCAGTCAGACCTTTACAACCTCCACTTCTCACACTAGGAACAAGAGGAAAAACCACCAGGGAACCACTGGAGAACCACTGGAGATTGACAGAAGGATAAGATGATGTTGATGTTGACAGCCAGTCTGCTTCAGCTGGTGCTCTACTGTTCCGGCCGGACCACAGGTGAGTGCTTATGTTATAGAATAGGAGTATCCCAACTAGGGGTGGGCATCGACGATCGATAATTGATCGATAATTGATCGATAAGGATCTTGGTCGATCACAAAATAAAACATTTGGTCGATCACAAAAAGATTTTTTTTTTTTTTTTTTTTTTTTGTGATCGACCAAATGTTTTATTTTGTGATCGACCAAGATCCTTATCGATCAATTATCGATCGTCGATGCCCACCCCTAATCCGAACCGACACAGCCCTTTGGGTTGCCTGAGTAACTGACAAACTCTACCTGGTTTAGGATACGGCTCCGTAGTGATGGGATGTACATAATCTGCTTACCTTGATCACAGAAAAAAAACCATTGTGGACATACTAGTTCTACCTTTACGATAATAACCATCGCCTTTATTCCGTCTGTGATGTAAGTTTCAGAATGAGTACTAGTAGTCTGGAAGAAGGTGAGATATATTCACTATCATAATTTTGCCATTTAGCAGACGCTTTTAATCCAAAGCGATTTATAATTACGAATTACATGAAGGGAATTACAGGGGCATTCCCCCCTGGAGTAACTGAGGGCTAAGTGCCTTACTCAAGGGCACACTAGTAGTGGTGTGGTTTCAGGTGGGATTTGAACTCACAACCTTCACGATCACAAGTCCAACTCACTATCCACTAGACCACCTCTACCCCCCCTATCATACACAAACATCTTTCTCGGTTCCCCAGGTCTGGTGGTTCAGTCAGAACCAGCAGTGAGTGCCGAGGGGTTTGTTCAGACAGAGCTGAAGAGGACCGTGTCTCTGACCTGCCTGTCAGGGGGGGGGTCCCTGCCCGGGGACGAGCTGATCTGGCTGAGGAACGGGGCTGCGGTCAGCTTGAAGGAGGGCAACAGACTGGGCCGCAGTAGCCTCTGTCTGAACGTAACCCGCGAAGACCAGGCCGCCGTCTTTACCTGCCATTTGAAGAGTGAGGCCAGTGTCAACGACTCGGTCACGCTGGAGGTCACCTGTGAGTCACCTCTGACCTGTGAACTGGGAGCAGGGGGGGGGGGGGGGGGGGGATGGGACATTTAAACTCCAATCTCGCTTATGTCACTCTGTTTCTTAGTTGGTTGTGCTCATCGTAGAACTTAGTATAGAGCAGAAGATCCCAAACCCTTCTCACCTTCACCTTTACCCTGTGAACTCAGATGCCCCAGTGCCTTCTGGGATGGAGGAGGTGACCGTGGAGGAGGAGGCGGAGCTGCAGTTGCAGTGTGAAGTCCAGGCCAACCCTCCACTCTCTGTGTCATGGGAAAAGAACGGAGCACCCGTCGACCTTTTTACGGACGCCGTCATTGTGACCAATGACGGATATACAACACGACTCTTAGTTGGTCGAGTGGAGAGGGGCGTCCATCAGGCCGAGTACCGCTGTGTGACAACATCGCTCGTCTATGGAGAAAGCAGCAAGTTATTCCAGGTCACTGTCACAGGTCAGTGCACCACCAAACTCCCAGACTATATCTTATATACAGTATATATATATATATATATATATATATATATATATATATATATATATATATATATATATATATAATATACATGGCCTACTCTCCATCTGCATAAAGCTAGATTTAAGCAATTTCCAGATTTGTGTATGCATCAGAACACTGCAGCAACGACTATAACTAATTCCCACTACCCTCCTTCACCCCGACCCTCCACCCACCCTTCCCTCTCCCTCAATCTCCTCCCAATCTCCTTTCCCTGTCTCCCAATCCTCCACTCCTCCTACCCCCTCTCCTCACATCGTCTCATTCCACTCCT
This sequence comes from Nansenia antarctica, assembly GCF_963989245.1. Lineage (NCBI taxonomy): Eukaryota > Metazoa > Chordata > Actinopteri > Argentiniformes > Microstomatidae > Nansenia > Nansenia antarctica. The sequence continues at coordinate 4,748,065 of NC_137693.1, read as the reverse complement.
CCCATTCCTCCATCTCTGTTTCCTCCCCTCCTCTCTTCCTCCATTTCCACCTCACTCCTCACCTCCCTCCTTCCCCTCTGTAGATAAGACTCTGAAGTTCCCTCTGATGCCCATGATAGCAGGACTGGTGGTTGTGTTCTGCACCATCCTGCTCGCCGTTGTCGCCCGCCGTCAGAAGATCATAGAGGTATCACAAACACACACACACACACACACACACACACACACACACACACACACACACACACCCATGGGTAGTGCCATTTAGACGATAAACTCTCACTGTTTCTTCAAGGTCTATGTCAAGGTCAAGGATACACATAGAGGTATCACAAACAAACACACACACACACACACACACACACACACACACACACACGTCAACCTGTCATCATGTTGAGTCATGTCATCATGTTTTGGTGTGTTCTGCCACAATAAAATGACCTTAATTGTAAGTATCTAAATCGTTTGCAACAGAGTCACAGTATTCTGTTTCCTGTTTGCAGTGCTGCAAGTAGAAGCCTTCCCTCTGAGCCCGTCTATGCTTCGGACCACTACCAGTGAGCGCGGAGAAAGCGGTCCTAGAGTTGCTCTATTTGACAGAATCGGTCAAACAAAACAATCGGTGAGCGTGCATTTTCCTTCCGTGCACCAACTCTCTGGAACCGTCTTCCACTGGACATCAGACAGGCAGAATCAGTGAAAGTGTTCAAAACTAAGTTAAAGACCCACCTGTTTTCTGTTGTCTATTTGTCATAACCTGTGTATTTGTGTTGTGAAATGATGTGTGTTTTTAAATTGAAATAGTTGTTTTTAAATTGTTTTAAACTGTTGCTTACCTATTGTAAAGCACTTTGATACAAATAAATAAATAAAGTTAAAGTTAAAGAATGAAACTCAGAATGAGTGTGTCTACACTGATGTACTCCTAAATAGGTTTTTAGGACACACTGTGTCTATCATTTCATTGATGTGAAAGGCTTTTCATTCACATTCATTGAGTAAAGATATACTTAGAACCTACTGGTCGTTCCTTTGTTGCCTGGTTTGTGGTGTTTTACCTTGATGGTTTTTATGATCAACATCCAGCTTTGAGACCCATTTCCAGCTTTATCTGACACGTGGTTTTGTTACATGGTGATGGGTTCCAAGCCCTCGTCAGTGGAGAAACACCAGTGTGTGTAAGATACACTGCACTGATAACTGATCCTTCAGTTAGTTGACTCACCTGAAACAGGCACTCTTCAAGCTCTATACTTGAAGTATATTTGACCAACTTTGTGAATATGTCTACCACACATTCAACAACAAGAAACTGAGATACGGTGTATGTTTGAAATAGTTTGAAAAGAAGATAGAGCATCTTAGAGCACTTGAGGTGGAGTGTCTTCCCATCCCCAGTGAACTTTAACCTTCGAGTCAGTTCAGTGTGTTCTTCTCCTCATACCAGCCACTGCACATTAAAATGGTGTTACACATTTACTGTCACTGAGCCAAAGGGTTGGACACAAAACACACACACGCGCACGCACGCACGCACACACACACACACACACACACACACACACACACACACACACACACACACACACACACACACACACACACACACACACACACACACACACACACACACATGGGTAGTGCCATTTAGACGATAAGCTCTGTTTCTTCAATGTCAAGGTCAAGGATCCACTCAGTGAGAAAATCCAATAAAAGAGCAACATTTAATGGTTTCACATAAACATATTTTGTGACCAAACCGTATCAGTACGATAATAAAAAGCAAAGTTACAGCATGTGTTAAGTGCTGATGAGACACACACCCATAACAGATGCTTGGTACTAGGATTACATGAATACAGTATACATCAGTCAACTGAATGACTTTCCTCCGTTTCTAATATGTTTACAGTACAACAGCTCCACTGTCTTTGTCCATTGGAGCGCATTGGAATACGAGGTAGGGAACACGGGTACAATTCCATTTCAAAACCCTATCCCCTTTTCTTGGCTCCTTCCCGTTCGCAATTCACGAGTGAGAAGTGAGAACAGATTAGGTGGGGAGCAACCAAGACTTCACTTTAGCCCGGCTACCACATTCCGCGTTCACTTGTCCATCATTCGCTTTAGAATGAAAACAGGGAACATGGAAGCGGTACGGGAACAGTGGAGAGGCTAGGGACTGAAATGGAACTGCGCAGGGAATTCCGACCGACCAATCACACCGCCCCGAATTCCGACCGACCAATCACACCGCCCCGGTGTGGGGTGTGGTCGCGACTCTCCAGCGCTCCACCGCCAAATTCAAACAGAGAAAGAAAGGAGATAGGAGACGTTCGGATTACCGCTAGCGACAAGAGAGGAACGTTACAGGAAAATCTAAGGTCAGTTAATTTAATTTAATTGACAGTTTTATTCTATGTAAGTAATCACGACACCTCTGCTTAGCTGGGAAGTTTTCATTTCAACGCTGAGATTCACGCAATTACAGAGTTTAGTTGGAAACCTAACTGTTATAGCTGACCATGGGCATGCCATCGTCCGAGTGTGTCCAGCAATCACATGTATAGCTATTAGTGTGATGAACCGGAGTTTAGGCTGCTCCTATCAAAGTTCAGAATAAGAGGCCGACTTTTATGTTTATTAACTACTAACTCTAACTGAGATCACATAGCTCTGGTGTTGTTTGTTGTGTTTAAGCGAACGCGTTGCATTCCACAGAGCGTGACAAATTGTAAACAACGTCTTTTGTTCTGCACTTAACAACTCTTCACTGTCTTTGTGAGCGAAGTTCCATATCCGACACGTGATTTTCTCAAGCGTAACTTCGAGCTACATGTTTTTGACCACGTTTTGTTACAGGGTATCCGCGGTGTCTTGAAAAGTATTAAAAGTTGATAAATCAATTTAGGGAAAATCAAGACCCTTAATAAGTATTAAAAAGTCTTATCACGATTTTATGAGGTCTTGAATTTTGTTGGTATTTTTCTGAATTAGACTCTGTCCAAAGAGTTTGAGTCCTAAAAACGTTTAGTAAAAGTTCGTGAATTTATTAGTTTGATTAAAAAACAAAGATGAACCGGAAATTGTGTTGTATGATAGTGGTCTAGTCTATTGCAAACTAAAACTGTTAAGTTAAAGGTGTCACTGATGTCAACGGTTACAGCTCCAAGTGGTGGTGAGGTCTGGAAAAATATTGACAAGGTCTTTAAAAAGTCTTAGAAAGTTATTAAATTAACCCCAAGATTCCTGTATATACCCTGTGTTAGGCTCAGCATGAATTCCTTGATGATGACCGGAGTCAGCGCGGCCGTGGCGGGGGTCTGGCGGGCACACACCGTCTTGGAGGAGTCTGACGGGGCAGAGAGTTCCCCCGAAGCCCCTGACCGCTTTCGCAAGCTCCGCTCCTCCTCCTCGCTCAACTCCCTGCGGATGTCCCTACGGAAGCGCCTTCCACTGCGGTCAGTCCAGAGCAACTCGCTCCCCGAAAACCCCACCTGGGAGAGCATGCAGGCCGGGCAGAAGACCAGCACCTACCGCCAGCTCACACGCAGCGCCAGGAACTCTCTCGGGGGAGTGTACCAGGTGTGGTGAAATTAACAGCTACCTTGAGTCAAAGAAGTCTGTTCCAGACTGACTTCTATCTTCCTTGCTTTCTACCGTCCTCTCTCTTCCCCTCTTCATTCCCTCTCTCACATCTTATGTCCCTGCTCTCTCTCCGCTCTGCCATCATACCCCCATACATCCCTCTCTCTGTCCTCACTACACTTTCCCCCCCCCCTCTTGTTCTCTTTCAGAAGCTGCAGAGGAGCTGTACCTCTGTGCGTGAGGAGTGTTTGGTAGCCACACCCGGTCGTGTGTGTAAGGGGGGAGAGAACGCCGGGGCAAACCCCCGTACTCCGAAACGCACCCCCGTCCGACGCACCACCCTCATTGCCACAGCAACGCCGACGCGTACCCCCAAACCATCGGCCACGCCCAAACGCACCCCGGGCTCCTCCAGGCGTACCCCTAGGAAGAGGGGGACCCCTGAGGCAGATGTGCGGGGGGTGAGGACTGGGGGAGGCAGGAGGCAGCTGGTACGCATGGCAGCACTACGGAGTCCATTTGCCTCCCCCAACACTCAGAGCCAGAGACGGTGGGTCCCACGCACACACACAGAGCCACATCACACACATCGTGACGTTAGAATTATAAGGTTCTATCTCCATTTTTGTCAAAATTTTGTTTTTTACATAATCTGATCCATTAGGTGTTTATTGATGCCTGTGTGGTGTTATTTAAAAAATGCTGACATTTTTTTGTGTGTAATTCATAAAATACAAAGGTTCCATCTCACAAAACATAATGGAATGTAAAAACGTTGACCCTCAATATCTCTGAACTACCCTAAACGGAGATAGAACCTTATAATTCTAAACGGAGATAGAACCTTATAATTCTAAGCTCACGACATGCTGATACACACACAGAGCCACATCACACATGCTGATACACACACACACACACACACACACCAGACTAGAGACTGTCTTCTATGTTGTTCAGGTTAGAGCTAACGCGTTATCTATCAGTACTGATTGTGTGCCGTCTATGAAAATAGATTGGCTGGTCCACAGCAACAGTGGATTTGATTGATGGGGGGGCCGGGGGGGACTACTGTGTTCTGATTGGTCCTCTCTCTGCTCTAACAGGATGTTTGACCGGGACCTGGACTGTGTGTCCAGTGGACTCAGGAAACTCAAGAACCTCTCCCACGCCTTCGATGACGTCATTGGGAGAGATGACCGGTGAGTATTTTATGGCCCCGTTTAGAAACGACTGACAAATCTCGAGATGTTACCAAAATGACTGTTACTCACCAAATATGTTACGCTAACTCACGTTATCTATAATGCCAGTCATATTTGATTATACACTATATGGACAAAAGTATGTGGACACAATTATCGTCTGGGGCTGTTTTGATGGTTTGGGCTAGGCCCCTTAGTTCCAGTGAAGGGAAAGCGTAATGCTACAGCAGTTTCAGCATGACAATGCCATCATACACAAAGGGAGATCCATAATGACATGGTTTGCCGAGTTTGGTCTGGGAGAACTTGACTGGCCTGCACACAGAGCTCTGACCTCAACCCCACCGAAGACCGTTGGGATGAATTGGAATGCCGACTGCGAGCCAGTCCTTCCCGCCCAACATCAGTGCCCGACCTCATTAATGCTCTTGTGGCTGAATGGGAGCAAATCAACCATATTGTAAAATCTAGTAGAAAGTCTTCCCAGAAGAGTGGAAGCTGTTATAGCAGCAAAGGTGGGACCAACTCCATATTAGGTAATGTCCATGGTTTTGGAATGAGTTCAACAAGCACGTAATGTGTGATGTTCGGGTGTCCCAATACTTTTGTCCATATAGTGTATAATTAAAACCTGTTTCTACAATGGCAGTTGAAAGTTTGTGATACTTACTCTTGGATTCTTGAAAGAGTGTACATGCCGTCATAAACGGCAGCATTCCAAATATGTTTCTATTTTAGCGCTGTGTCAAGCATTTAAAATATTACAGCAGTTTTTTGGTAATATCTCTGTTTTTTGTATTAAGTCTGTGTCTGGGCACTCAGTGTGAAGGGTTTGGTGTGTTTTGAGCGCGTAACAGGCCAAACAAGGGTGCTACACATTGCTTCTTCTTGTTGATCCAGCCTATCCCGCAAAGTTATGAGGGTATTTCCTGTTTTGGGACGCATGAGGAGGGGTTCTGTTTTAACGGTTGACCCCCCTCCCTGCTCTGTCTCCAAACCCCCTTGCAGCCAACACACACACATTCCTTCCCGCCCAGACTTTCAAACTGGGTCTGTATTTGGATGAGGAGGGAGGAAGGGGAGACTTAAGATTTGAGTGCAGGGGCGTGAAGCCAGATGAAAACCACATGAGAATGTGGCTGTGCGGCCTGGGACATGTGATGTTGACATTTGAAATTGTTGCAAGTTGAAACGTGATATCACAACTGACCCAGATAAAGGCGCGGTATATTGTGTGACTGTGTGCTGTTGTAGTGAGAGAGAAAGAAAGAGTTGACAATGGGGAGTGAAGGGAGTCGTTGACTGCTATCTGTGTGAATTCCACCCATTCCTCCCCTCTGTGCCCCTCGGCAACCTTGAATGAATGAATGAATGAATGAATGAATGGTCTTTATTGTCATTGCTATAGTACAGGTACCATACAACGAAATTTGGGAGGGGGGGCTCCCCTGGTGCTAGGAAAGAAAAAAAAAAAGAAGGGAAAGGAGCTGGTTTACATAAATAAAGGCTATGTACACTATCCACTATACTATACTGTACAGATAAAACACTGTGCTGTACTCTATGCTATGCTATACCTATTCTAACATTTCCTATTTCTCTGCAACCTTATGTACCCTAGGGTTGTCATATTGCACATAGTGTTATTGCACATTCATTTAAAGTGTCGCAGTTTGCAGGTTTGAAATGTACACATTTGTGCCTCAGCACTACACCTGATTTTTCAATCCAGCAGCTGCCATCAATCCGTCCAGACTGTCCAGGGCCTTGAGGCACTCAATGCAAGTTTCGGGATAAGACTGACTGCAGCAGGAACTATAGCTTTAAGAAAGAAAGAAAAAAAGACAGACATTGAAAATGTAACCTTGTTGTTTTCCTCCTTCAGCAGAAAGTTCAGCTACTCCTTAATCACAGAGTAGAGATGAAGGTAAAGTTACATGCTGAGCTTCGTGTTAACTGTCTCTAACCCACTACAGGAGGTGTGCGTGTGCGTGCGTGTGTTGCATGGCGTTGCATGGCCTACCCATGACCAACAAGATATCATTGCTAAAGTCTGCTCATGTCAGTTTCCAGTTATTACGTCAGATAACTCTCTTGTGTGACCAGTGAATCGTTTGCATTGTTTGACCAAACAAAGGCTACCCTAAGCCAGTGAACCAATCATCTCTCTCCCCTCCCCCCCCCTCAACTCTCTCTCCTAAATCCCATCCCTCATTACTACACCCGATCTTCCTCCTTCCCCTCGACTTCTTTCTCCTATTCCTGACCATCTGTTCCATCTTTATCTTCATTTCCATAACCCTGTCCCCTGTCATAACCCTGTCCCCTGTCATAACCCTGTCCCCCGTCTCTCCTCCCTCATTGTCCTCCTCCCCACCATACAGTCATGTGAAAAAACGAGGACACCCTATGAAATATTGAGTTGTTTTTTTTACGAAATACGGACATATCAATATTTGATCTCCTTCCAAACAATAGCTATAGATAAAGGAGATGTAATTGAACCAAAACACTGCAAATTTAATTTTGTTATTGTTTATATAACGCAAAATGAACAAAGATGCCAATTCCTACTGAGGAAAAAGTTAGGACTCCCTGTGCCCTTAGGCTGAAATAACCTCAATTATAACTGTCTACTAGTCTCTGACGTCGACTTCGAACAAAGTTTTTCCCACTCTTAAAGCAACTCTTAAGCTGTGTGATGTTTGAGGGGTGTCTTGCATGCACAGCCTGTTTCAAAAAACCCCCACAGCATCTCAGTGTACTGCCACTCTCCTGTACTGCCTTCTCACTCTCCCTTTACCCTTCCGTCTCCTGTCTCTTCCCCCACCCCAGGTCCAATGCAGCGGAGCGTTACGGGGCAGTGATGAGGAGGAGGTTGGACCCCAGCGGTAAACTCAGCCGTTCTGCTCTCACACGCCGAGCCAGAAATCTCACTCACACGCTGGGCGGATGGACACACACCGCCGTCAGCAGCATCCGCAAACCCAACTGAGCCGTGCGTGTGCGTGTGTGTGTGTGCGTGTGTGTGTGCGTGTGTGTGTGTGTGTGTGTGTGTGCGTGTGCGAGAGCGAGAGTGAGAGAGTGTGTGAGAGAGACACCAATCCTCCTGGTACATTGTATGCCAGTGAGGAGCCTTCAACCTCTGTTACAGTTCCTTTATTTACTGTGTATGTTTATTCACTGTGTATGTTTATGTACTGTGTGTATGTTTAAGTACGTACATACTGTAAGACAGGGCTGCTCAATGTACATGCCAGCCTGCCTCTAACTAATGTTTGTGTGGAGTACATGAGACCAATGTCTTAGCTGCTCTTTCTCCTGTGTGTGCACCTGTCTCAAGGTAGCAGTCTTCTCTGTTTTAGCTACTACACAGAGAGATGTGTAGGTGTGAGTACTATAGTCTGTCCTAGCTGCTACAAATGAGTGACCAGCCCTGGTCACAGATTGGGAGCATTTCAATGTTAAGTGTCTTCTCTACGTACAGTTCCGTATCCCAGGGCAGAGTTCCTATACGCTTTATCTGACTCGGTGTCCCTGTGGTAGCATTTTTAAGTCTGCCCAGTGTAGAAGTTGCCCTTGAGAACACATTCAGGGGATTATTTGGAAATCTCCTGTCCTTATCGGTTTAATGACTTGTGTCACTGATTGCGACCAAACCTCACAATACCAAATTCTAAACTAATAGTGTACTATGTGTAGAGAATTATTGTATCTGTTTAAAAAAAAGACATACTCTTTGGTAATGAAGTTTACAGCGATTAGAGAAATGACCATGTATGAGGCCAAATATATAAAGCTGTTACACTAACACTAAACGTGATTAACATGGAGGGTCATTGTACCAGGCCCTACAGGGGAAAAAAATATTGTATGTAAGCAATAATGTCTACAACTAACTTTATAATGGGATTCACAGTTGATCATGCCACATTTTAGTTTTGCTATGAAAAGGCACTTTTATTTTTTTATATCTCAGAGTTGGGTTGATACAGTCATCAGCCCCAGCAGTAGTATGTTTAGGGAGATTTAGAGAGAGTGACTATTTGTCAAACTATCTGTCTGTTTTAGACTGTCCTTCTGCTTCATAGTCTACAAAAGAGAGGAAACCACATTTTGAATATGTTTACCCTTTTATATAAGACAATAAAAGAACATAAAAATGTACCTGTTTGAGTGTGTTGATATGATGGATGATGCTGTGTAAGAGGTAGGTTTCTAGTCATATCAATATTAAATGCCTGCTCTTTCTGGTATTCTTTTGCGACATTCAGTAAATATTGTGTTTGTGACTGACTTCGCATTTTGAGATCGACTGTCAGTTTAATTGGAAATCTTACTGATCTACACACCTACTCAATACTTTTCAAGGAGAAAGACTTTAAAATATTGGTCAATAGAGGTCAATTGAGAACCAATTCTCATTTGCAATTACGACCTGGCCAAGAGGCAAAACCGAAGGCAAGTCTTTACAACACAACACTGTATATACAATATAAAACATGAGTACAATAAACAACAAGAGTCCATTTTAAAAGCATCCTAACATACAACATCACAATACACTATACACTGGGGTGCAACAATGTGGGCACCCCTGGTTTAAATGTCTGTTACAATGAAGTTTCTCTCTCACCAGAGCTCAGCAGTGCTTTTTCTTATTTTTAATGAGGTTCAAAATTGTTGATTTTGGTTAACCTAAGGCTTTCTCTATTTCTGATCGTTTGTTTCAGATTTTTCAGCTTAACAATTGCTTCTTTGACATTCATTGACACCTCTTCGGTACTCCTGAATAATAGGCTCCAAAGGCAAAAGCAAAGCCTAAAATTAATATTAGACATTGACAGCTCTCTTATGCCCACACAAATTATGTGACAGGATACACCTGACGCACCAGAAACACCTGTCAAGACAATTTTCCAACACTGCTGGTTCACTGAAATGCGGGGACTATGTATAAAAAGGGTTGTGATTTCCAAATGGTGAAACCAATCTGAATTAAAGCTGAGCATATCTACTTTAACCTCATACTAACATACATTTTGTATTTGGATTTCAAATAAAACGGAGTATAAAGCTAAAAGAGGACAATGCTTCCTCTTTCCAATACTTATGGAGGGCACTGTCCCTCTCCGTGAGCTCCACCTGAGTGATGACAATGGAAGCACAGGCATTGAGACTGGCTGTCTCAGTCTCCTGGACATCTCAGTCTGACAGGTGTGTCCACAGTTTATGAAAACAAAGATTAGAACAAATGCAAAACAAAGATGTATAACAGTTAAAGGAGTTAATTTATGGGATACTTTTGAAAAGGAAATGAAAATGTGTAGTACACTAAAAGGATTAAAAAAATTATTTAAAAATAGGATGATTAACAAGTATAAAACAGAGGTTTAAATATAGTTTTTGTTTGGTATTTTTTGAACTTTTTGTTGACATGCGTAAGTGAAATTTTGTTTATAAAAGTTTCAATGTTTTGATTATGCATTCATGGGGGGACATGCATACATGTAACAAGGGTAGGCGCAATAAGCCACGGCTTCAGCCTACACCTTTTTGGTCCTGGTGTTATAAACTGTCACTGTGTATTTTTTTTTTATATCTGTATTGTAAATTGTATAGGGGACCAAAATAAACGTTCTCAATCAATCAATCAATCAATCACTGCCCAAACATTCTCTAGCCCTTTGTGCTTAGATATCCATATTGACTTCTTAAAGTATACTACAGTAGTTTTGGTGAGCATTTCAATGGTTTTGAGTGCATGCAGTCTCACACATAGTTTGATAGATGGCGCCACCACAACAGCCTTTCAGAATCATAGGAGGGAGGAGAGCCCAAATCAGCAGATTCAAGGTTCTCGTCCAAGATCGTTTGTATGCCTCCATATGTATTATGTAACTTGCCTGAGAATCTCATGTTATTAAACCAGAAATATATGTTCTGATCTAATAAAGAATAATCTGTTATAATCTAAAATGCTGCCCTAGATCACTTGCTGAGTGAGAGGCATCATGAAATGAGGCCATGAAATCATGTTACGTGACAACCAAATATGGAACTGAATTGGTGCGTGAGGCAGTATAGCTTCTTATGGATGTTAAATGATGTGCATATGTGTGAGCTTGTAGTAGGTATGAGTGTGTGTGTGTGTGTGTGTGTGTGTGTGTGTGTGTGTATGTGTGCGTGCACGTGTGTGTGTGTATGTGTGTGTTGGAGAGCACGTAGGTGTTTTGTGTAGGAGGTGCTCTCTGGCAAGGCTTTTATGAAAACGAAAGGCTTACAGAGAGATACATGCAATACATTCAGACTCTGTGTGTGTTTCTGTGTGTGTGTGTGTGTGTGTGTGTGTGTGTGTGTGTGTGTGTGTGTGCGTGCCTGTCTGTCTGTTTGTCTGTCTTGGGTAGAGAGAGAAAGGAGACAGAGAGGACCTGTTGACCTGAGCCAAGGCGGCCAAATGCCCAAATCTAATCCCTGAATCACCCAGTCATGTGCTGGTTGAACACTAATGAGATACTAGGAGTCCTGGATCAGTCAGAGCTCTGCTTCACCAAACACACATACCTCCCTTCCTCCTCTGAAAGAAAACCCAGTGCTTTCTAGAAGCTCCCTTAATGTACTAAGTTAGCCTGACTCCCATATGATGCCTATACCATGGTTGAAACCTTGAAACATCTAACAGTATAGCTACAATAGTAGAGTATTCCCTCTTCAGACATCTGAATCATAGCTGAATGCGTCTACTCTACCTTGAATTAAGGGGTCTCTCTGAAAAGCACTAGCTAGATGTTCACGTCTGGTGTCATGTGACGCTTATGTAATGCGAGCTTTAAAGAGATAGCATACACTTTCAAATCAAATACTTTATTTCTTCTCTGCACCATAACAGTACTGAGGAGAGTATAGTCAGGCAGGCGCAGGCCCACTCACTGCAGCCAAGGAAAGGCACCATTAGAATGTGGGGAACAGTTGTCATGGTGATAATGGAATGCTGAGTGCCCCTAGGTTCTGAGTTCCAGTGGGCTGTAGGCTCACCACATCAGAGAGAGAGAGAGAGAGAGAGAGAGAGAGAGAGAGGATTCCAATGGAACACAACCAAGACTGTAAATAAGTATCGGCACTATTTGTACCATGCTGATCTCTGTACATACTGTTTACACGGTTGTCATTTATTTGTATTTACATGTTTTAAACTGCAATGTCCACACTTTTCTATTCTTTATCTTTATTCACCTGTATACTATATACATATATATATCTTTATATATCTTTATGTATATACACACAGCTCTGTTTAATAATGTCTTTATTCTAGTCGTACAAAATAGTCGTTAAAATAATAATATATATCTTCACACTTGCTTTGGCAATGTAAACATGTTTCCCACGCAAATAAAGCCCTTTAAATTGAACATGGACAATTGAGAGCGAGGGGGAGAGTGAGGGAGAGGGAGGGAGAAAGAGAGAGAGAGCGAGACAGAGAGAGAGAGAGAGAGACAGAGAGAGAGAGAGAGACAGAGAGAGAGAGAGAGACACAGAGAGAGAGAACTACAGTAACTGTGACATCATCCCTGACATCCCCATTAACCTGCTGCTGGCCCACACAGAGAGAGGCATTGTGTGTTTATGTGTGTGTCTGATTTTAGAACTGCTTGAAAATCATAACCACAAGCACATGCTGTCCCATTTCGCCATGGCAACATAACACTCAGATTGTGATCATAAGTGGAATTTTATTGCATGTAACTGGGACATAGACCTACTGTGTATGGAGCTTCACTTGCAGTCAGGCAGACAGTAGTTCTTCACAGCAAATGCATGTATTGAATGAATGAAATATAATTGATTGATTGGTTGATTGATTGCTCCTGATGTTTATGTAATACATAATCCCACTTTCTCATTAAAACTAAAGAAACAAATATGAGCAACATTCAGATACACAGACCAGCAGACATCAGACTCCTTATTCACACACATACACACACACACACACACACACACACACACACACACACACACACGCACACACCCACACACACTTTATATACAGTGCCCTGCGCAAGTAATGGGACAGTGAAGCATTTTTTCTTCTTTTGCCTCTATAACTCTACACGTGGATTTGAAATCAAACAATTACTGCAAGGTTAAAGTATAGATCGTCAGCTTTTATTTGATGGTATTTGTGTACATATTGGTTTCACCGTTCAGAAATCACAGCACTTTTTATGCATAGATCCCCTGTTTCATGTGTGTATGCAATAATTGCCTGAAGTCTGTGACACGTTGATCCCACCAGACACTGGGTATGTTCTCTGGTGTTGCTCTGCCTGTACTGCAGACATCTTCACTTGTTGTTTGTTTTGCAGTATCTATCTTTGCCTAATTAGGGAATCAAATGCATGTTACATTGGATTTAAATCTGAAGATTGACATGGTCATCCAGAATGTTTTGGCCCTGAAAAAACCTAGTTGCTATGACAGTATGTTTTGGGCCATTGTCTTACTGTATGATGAAGCGCCATCCTTGAATTTGGAGGCATTTGCTTGTACTTGAGCAGGCACGTTTCTTTACACAACTGCCGTCAGCAGCAGCAATTAAGACAAGTTAACCAGTTCTAGTGGCAGCTATAGATGCCTTAACATTAACACTCCCGCCACTATGTTTCACCGATGAGATGGTATGCTGTACATCTTGGGCAGATCCTTTTTTCTCCAAATTCTACACTTCTGCAATCATTCTGGTACACAATAATATTATATATACACTATATGGACAAAAGTATTGGGACATCCGAACATCACACCCATATGTGCTTGTTGAACTTCTCATTCCAAAACCATGGGAATTAATATGGAGTTGGTCCCACCTTTGCTGCTATAACAGCTTCCACTCTTCTGGGAAGACTTTCTACTAGATTTTGGAATATGGTTGTGGGGATTTGCTCCCATTCAGCCACAAGAGCATTAATGAGGTTGGGCACTGATGTTGGGCGAGAAGGACTGGCTCGCAGTCGGCGTTCCAATTCAAAGACAACATTCTTTAAGACAGGGAAAAAGCTTGTTTGCACTAACATGCACATTACTTTATTTTGGTCACATTGCAGATATTAATTGTTTATTGTGTACATTCATCATCTGTAGATGTCTCCAGGAAACTCTGGTTTCAAACATGGAAAAGAATGAACAGTCACATCAAGTAAACATGCATAAAGAGCCTGCTTTGAGATAAGGAGGATCGATAAACACATGTCGGAGACCATGTTTAAGGCTTCCTTCAGATGCGGGGGACAGAGGAGGTTTATATAATGGAAGTGAATCAGAGGATGAGTAAGAGACTTGTGTTTAAGTGGAGGGAACGGGGAGACAACCCAAAGTGGGGTCAGCAGAGAGAGAGAGAGAGTTAGATGGGGGGGATGGTGTAGATAGAGAGATGAGAGGAGTGGAGGAGGGCAGAGTGAGAGGGGAGCCAGAACAGAGGGAGGAGGAGATAGAGATGAGAAAGGGGAAAATAGTTTGGAGTGAGTGAGAAAAGAAATGGAGCATATAATGGTAGAATAGAGAGATAGAGGAGAGGAGAGGGGAAACAGAGATATACAAGTATTAGAGTATAGGAGGAGTGAGGGTCCGTGAAAGAGGACCGGAAGAGGGTTGCATGAGTGGAAGCAGGGAGAGAGAGGAGTGAGCAGTTCCAGATAGGGGTACTTGAGAAGTGTGCTTCTGTGAATCTGCTACTGGTGCTGTTCGCTCTCCCCTCCCACAGGTTAACACCCCCTACAGATTAAAACACTTACACTATTCAAATGTGCGTGTGTGTGTGTGTGTGTGTGTGTGTGTGTGTGTGTGTGTGTGTGTGTGAGTGTGTGTGAGTGAGTGAGTGAGTGAGTGAGTGAGTGAGTGAGTGTGTGTGTGTGTGTGTGTGTGTGTGTGTGTGTGTGTGCGTGCGTGTGTGTGTGTGTGTGTGTGTGTGTGTGTGTGTGTGCATGTGTGTGTATGTATTGCATACAAGGTTGTGTTAATCACAATATCAGGTTTTATTTTAGTTGAGAAAAACATACCACATCACCGTGGATACAGCAATACCTACTGAGTAAAGGCTTTGTTTGTTAAAATGACCTCCTGAGGAAGAACATACACAAAATATATAAAAATGACATTTGCCTTGTCGTGAGGGAAAATATCTATGAGTATAATATTCATAATATCTATGAGTATAATATTCATATAAAGACTTAGCACACACATCCACACACAGTGGGCATAACATTTGCCCAGTTGTGAGTTAGGTATTATAGACACTGTGGATTTCAACATATCTCTCAGTCGCTTTCATCATACCTGTGGAAACCTACAGTACCACACCCAAAGTCTAGTTATGTTAGACATAAATATCTGAAAAAAACATAAAACAATATTTGTGCAACATTCACAGTACATAATAACATCAAACATTGAATTAGTCTGATAAAAGTGTCCAATACAACCAAGTCTCTGGCTCTTTTAGAACATGGATGGAGTGTTTGCCCTCCAGTTCACTCCCACACTGTTATTTTGCTTCAGAGAAGGTTGGAGGTGGAGAGGGAGACCGATGGGGTGGAGGATGGAGGAGGGGTGGAGAAGGAGCAAACCTCCTAGGCTGGACAGAGGGTGAGTTGTGAGGGCTGAACAGGGGGCATATTGCCCCCTCTCCCCCTCAACACCACACTCTGGAATGGATGAAGATGGATGGGATGGGAGTATGCGTGGAGGTGGGGTGCAAACTTCTCAATCACTTGACTACGGACATTAGATCACCCTCTGCTTCCCCCAACCCTGTCTTCTCCTCAGACCCAATGGGGTACAGTATGTCCTGCTCTTTCCCCATGCCAGGCCTCCTCTAGCTCCTTCTAGGGTTTAAAGCAGGCAGAACAGCTCTCTTGCTTTGAGGAGTTGAGCTGAGGGGAGATCGTGTCAGGGACCACCGACTTGAGGATGTCATTCTCAGTGGCCATGATGTGTTTCACCAGGAAGTTGGCTGCCTCGTTTATGTTGGTGTTTTCCTGAAGGAGAATGATCAGGGTTAGCATCATAGAAATAGAGTATGTACTTTAGATATAATAATAATAATAATGTAAAAATAATAATATTAAATACATATTTTAATTATTTGTATTTATGTCCAAATGTTATGTTCAAATATTATACACTGTGTTCAGAGACTCAAGATATTTAACATGACGATTTAACATCCGGTATACACCACGTCCACTTCAGGTCTTCTATCTGAATACAGATACAGATAATTTTGTAGGTTGAACAGATACAGATCATGACATCTCTGTACACCCCTACTGGACACACCCAAACAAATGTTCAATGCTGAAAAACTGGCATTAAAATACTGTATTTGGCTGCTAAATGTACTCCCACCATAATAAATATGTTTTTGGTCTTTCCCCATTTTATCATGCTCAATAATCTATCTTAAATAACTTTATTTGCAGTCACCCATGTAGCTTTCTATATAATCTTGCTATGTTTGTATCCAGATATTTCTGTTCTCATGGTACTCTTAGATTGTGGTGCAATCACTTTACCAGCATGTTGACATTTCATGGAACATCGCTTTGAATTGGAATGTTTGCCTTTTATTTGTCTTGTCATTTTAATGACATGGTTGGAATGCGAGTGTTCAGTGCTTCACCAGGAGCTGCTGTGCTGATTTCTCACAGATATTTAGAGTTAATGAATCATTCCCTCTAAATGACTGACACACATGCTTCTTGGCAGGTACCAAGGCTAATCCAACACTTTTCAAAGCCACCACTTTGTTAAGGAGAAATGAATAAAGACTCTAAATCAAATCTCCCCTGGCAACCACTCTGCTTGGTGTATGAGTGTCATAGTGTTTTAAGGTTAGAAACATCACTGTGCTCTAATCAGGAACTTTCTTAGGTGAAGGGGATGCTTGTGCAGTGTGAAGGTCTCTGTGGAGGTGTTGTTAGATTACCAAACTCCAAACCTAACCGCTATCTGAACCCTTTTTCCTCTGCCATGATTATCTGTACTGTATCTGTGATCCATTGTCTTCAACTCATACGACCCTCAACATTGCTCTGAATCACTGTGGGGTTTGAGCAGATAAACACTGTTACACCACATTCATCTCAAGCCAGTAGTGTTCTGTAGGAGTAGAGGAGTGATCACTGCAAGATCACATTCATCTAAATCGCTGTCTTTGTCAATCTGCCGTTGATTTAGGTATGGTGGGT
Source organism: Nansenia antarctica (assembly GCF_963989245.1). NCBI lineage: Eukaryota > Metazoa > Chordata > Actinopteri > Argentiniformes > Microstomatidae > Nansenia > Nansenia antarctica. The sequence goes on along the minus strand of NC_137693.1, from coordinate 4,731,018 downwards.
TTTAGTGACGATCTGGCTGAAGATGCATTTAACCCAGTGAACTTTCACCTTGTGGAATGTTAAACCTACATGCCATAGTGAGGGCTGTGAAGTGAGGACAGTTCAAACACATTTGTACCAACGAGGGGACATAATATATTCTCCAGGTTTGGTATTGTGTTTGTGGCAGACAGTGCTGGGGCCAGTTGAATTCATTTCAAGAACTGGAAAATCTATTCTGATGGGAAATAAATGGCAAACGTAAAACGTTCAATCAAATATTTTCTATCCCCTCAACTACTTATCTGAATCCGAATGGAATTGTCTGCGATGAGTTTTGGCTCAGTGGAAACACATGCAACTTATTAGGAGGACCAGCTTTTCCATCACCTCTAAACAAGCTGTTGACTTTGCTACCCGGAGTCTGGCCTTCCCCTTTAAATGTATCTCACGGCCCACTTTCCATGCGGATATGAAATTCCTGTCAGATCTGTGGGCCGGGTTTTCAGTGACTGAACTGTGACCTGGTCAAGAGAAGAGTTGTGATGATGACATGTTACAGTAGTTTGGCTTCTTTCTATGGTGGCAACTGGGCTTCTATGGGGCAGCTGTGGTCAGGAGGTAGAGCCGGCGTCTAATGATCGCAAGGTCGGCGGTTCAATCCCCGGCTGGCCATCTGTCAAGGTGTCCTTGGGCAAGACACTGAACCCCAAATTGCTCCCAACGCGCCTTGCATGGTAGCTTGCCGCCATTGGTGTGTGAATGTGTGCGTGAATGGGTGAATGAGAGGCCATTGTAAAAGCACTTTGGAAGTACAGTCCATTTATCTGTCCAGGGGAGGGCTGTAATAGGGCTCTCTAGTTGGTGGATATAGTTCAGTTGGTTGAAGCATGGCACTTGTACACCAGTTCTGTCAGTTTAAATCCCATATGAGGGTTTAACCTGAGTATAATGACTTACCTGTGACTTGTATAACATAAGAATGGTCTGCTACAGTAGATATTATGCTGTCGTTGCTATGGAAGACAAAAATGGAAGAGGTCTCACCTTAGCGGAAGTCTCAAACCATCCCACAAAGCCGTTGTCCTCGCAGAACTGGTCCATCTTTATTCCGTTGGTGAGCGCGTCCCTGCCCTGGTCACACTTGTTGGCCAGTAGCACGGTGGCGATGCTTTGTCCATTACCCAACATCAGTTTGGAGTCCAGGTCCTCCTTCCACTTGGTGATCGCCTCGAAGGTGGTGGGCCGCGTCACGTCAAACACGATGAACGCCCCCATGGCCTCGCGGTAGTACACACGTGTCATGTTGCCAAACCGTTCTTGACCTTAAACACACACACAGACACAGACACAGACACACACACACACACACACACACACACACACACACACACACACATAATGGTCATCATCAGATTATCCTATATAATTGAAAGACACTTAGGAGAAGCTAAGGCATAGGCTGCACTGCGCTGGATTTGGCTGAATCTGTGATGTTTTGATAACGTTTGCATCTAACAGCCACATGACTCCGCCGATTTCGAGAGAGCTGACACGGCGAACTTATGAAAACTCTGCGAGGGACTTTCCGTATCGTATTCGGTATCGCGGGGTCGGCGATACGGGAGCGTATGTTAAAAACGATGACGTAGAGTCACTGGATAAAAGTGTCTGAGAATTCCTTATGAATTCTGCTTCATTTTAATCTGTAATCAATCTTTCATACTCCTGGAGACAGAGAGAAGAGAACATTATTATAGAAGAAAAGTATACCGTGATGGAAAAGTAAGCAATAATTCTTACTGACTCACTTGCCTGTCAAATACAGGCATACAGTATATATGCTCATACGTTCAGGAATCCTCTCTCTCTTATTCCTAATGAGCACAGTGCCCTTAAAAATAGATAAATACCAAAATGTCCTTCCATTCTCTAAGGGGCTGCAGAACACACAATGGCGCCCACATGGGTGGGTTTCATGATGCTCATTGTTTTCCTGGTTATATTAGTAGGTATTCTAAGCATGCCCATTTTAGGAGTTAGCAATGCCCACATTCACTGCTATTACCAACTCCCTCGAAAGCAGCACATTCCCGTGTCTCACAGACCTGTCCTATTCAGTCAGTCAGTCAGTTAGTCAGTCAATGCTTGTTATATTATTGGTTCTAAACTGTTGTTAGTAATTAACCCATGACCGATTTATCGTGTTAGTGTTGAGAAGACACGTAAAGAAGATTATATGGTAGGAGGGTTTAAAACTGCATGGAAAAGATCATGACTTAATTAGTAGCCCACGACCCCATTAAGTATACTTGTAATTCCCATGAACTGTGTGAGATGAGAGTGTGTATGTGTGTGTGTGCGTTTGTGTCTATGTGTGTGTTTGTGTGTATCTATTATTTACCATTCACCTCTATTTGCCTTCCTACAGGGTGACATTAGACATTCTGTGTCTGTTTCTCCCTCGGGTGTGTGTGCTCTGTGATCCTACAGTCTGTTAGTACATCCTGTCTGCTCCAGGTTCAGCAGGTAAACAATGGTTAGAAACAACTAGCAGTTACAGATCTGTAAATGTGTTTAGAAATATCAGGCCTGACACCACTGTAGATGTTAGGGGCGGCTGTGGCTCAGGAGGTGGAGCCGGTGTCTAATGATCTCAAGGTCGGCAGATTGGCGGTTTGAACCCCGGCTGGCCACGAGGTGTCCTTGGGCAAGACACTGAGCCCCAATAAGTGGACTGGCGACTTGCATGGTCGTTTGCCACCATTGGTGTGTGTATGTGTGTGTGAATGAGAGGCCATTGTAAAGCGCTTTGGAATAAGGGCGCTATGTCAGTCCATTTACCATTTAGATGAACCTGTGAAGAAGAGGAAATGGAAAATATGACTTTCCTCAAATCAAGGAACTTCTGGGTGTATTTCTTGTGCAATAGAGGAAAGGCTGTCCTCACTAACAATGATTCATCATCATGTTTGACTGCTGTCACAGACATTTTTTTGCCATTCAAAAAACTGTGGGATTTTGTCACATGTGCTAAAGGTTGTCTTTGACTATGTTGTTCTCTATGGACAATGACCAAGCATATTTTCCCATAACGTTATACATTGTACTGTATTGTATAAGTGACATGAACAGAAAGCCAAGGTCAAGGTTGTAAAGAGTGTAATGTGCTGCCAGGTAGGGAAAGAGGAGAGAAGGCTACTGTCAGTGTGTTTGACAGAATCTATCTGAAATGTTTTCTTGTTTACAATGACTCTCCTGTGGCTAGCTTTTAAATCTCCCTCACATGGGCTCTCACATGATGAGGCACATACCGTCCACGAGGGAGAGTGTGTTGGTCTTGAGAGGAACGTTTTGCGTGTGTGAGAGAGAGAAGGAGAGAGTGTGTGTGTGTGTGTGTGTGTGTGTGTGTGTGTGTGTGTGTGTGTGTGTGTGTGTGTGTGTGTGTGTGTGTGTGTGACTGCTCTGAGTTTTAACTTGCACGTGAGGTAAGCCAATAAAAATTATGCTTCAGAAGGCGTGAACAGTACAGCCTACTGTTTCTCCTGGCTGAGGGATTATTTGTGAGCTCCAATCGCAAATCTTATCTTTAACTAATAGAATTACACAAGTCTATTTACTGTATAATATAATTACACAAAACTAAAACTACTTTAACAAGCAAGAGTTTTCCCATTACTATATCGGGCCTATTCATATTATTTAAGTCTCATTTGAGCATTTCTGCATCCCATGACAATAATAACATAAACCAACATTTTTTTTCTTTTTGGGGGGGTATTATGATGTGTGTCTGATTCTGTGTTTTACTAATGCTACAAACAAAATGTATTTTAAATGAACACACAATGAAGTAAGGTAAGACATTTGTTGTACTCTCTATTTGGATTGGAAGTATATATTTCATGGTTTGTAATGTAAGGACATCCTAGACTGGATTTCATGGGTCTATAGATAACGCAGTAATTGCAGGCTTTATTCTGCAAAACACATCTAAGCAAAACAACAACGTCCACACGTATTTCCACGCTTCACTATCAGTGGTTTGAAAACTTCGCACTTGAACAAGCATAGCGTTCTCTCCTTTATGTAGACTAGACTATCCTAACAGCTGTTACAGTGAAACGGACAGATACCAAGGTCCAGCAATCAATTTATATAAATATGTATATATCTAAAGATTGCATGAGATCAACGATGTGAGTTCGTGAGTTTAGAATGAGAAGGTTCTATCTCCGTTTAGGGCAGTTCAGAGATATTGAGCGTCAAAGTTTTTACATTCCATTATGTTCTGTGAGATGGAACCTTTGTATTTTATTAATTACTAACTCAAAAAAGTCAACATTTTAAAAATAACACCACACAGGCATTAATAAACACCTAATGGATCAGATTATGTAAAAAAAAAAAAACTAAATTTCGACAAAAATGGAGATAGAACCTTATAATTCTAACGTCACGAGATACCAAGGTCCAGCAATCAATGTATATAAATATGTGTCTAAATCTAAAGATTGCATGAGATCAACGATGAGTTGTATTGTGTATTGTGACTCAACTACCTGCGATGTCCCATAACTGCAGCCGGACGGTCTCGGAGTCCCAGTTGAGCACCTTCAGGGCGAAGTCCACCCCGATGGTGGCGCGGTAGTTGGTGGAGTAGCTCTGGTGGACGTAGCGCTTAATGATGGAGGTCTTCCCGACCCCCAGGTCCCCGATCACCAGGACCTTGTACAGGTGCTCCTTCCCCGGGATCTGCATACCGCCGGCGGACGAGGGGGGGTGCCGGTGGTTGGTCATACCCTGGTTGGTTTACCGACAAGTTGGGGGAAAGAAAGGGATATTATGTGTAGTTAGTAGTAACTGATCTAAGAGAGGGAGCGGTTCTTTCTCAGCTCTTTGACCTCTCTCTCTCCTCTCTGCACGGGAGACGGGAACGCCCAGCCGCTCGGGAACTTGTGACTTAACACCGCCAGTCTCGCCTCCTCCGCCCCCAGGGAGACTCACGGCAGCTCGTGAGAGGCACACGAATTACCAATTCTAAGAGCTGCGTCACGAGAGATAGTTCAGAAAGCATCATCTGGTCCTAAGAACAATACTACCCTTGTGACAAATAGTACCGCACTTCTACAGAGATAAAGTGAGTGCGGTGCGCACGTCATACCTACTAGGCCTGCCATTGCATAAAAGGCCTACCTGGGTCATTTTTAAAATACGGTGCCTTTTCCGTCCCCAGTACTAAATCATGTTGTATTTTGTCTAAATTTGGACAAATACTTATTCCATTAGGTTTTTCATGTATAGTCAATTGTTATTTATTATGAATACAATGATATGGGCTTCTAAGTTGTTGTTTTCTACATTTTAAAAGCTTTGGTTAAAGATGTCAATTTGATTTTGCATGGGATTTGGGATGTCCCCAGTGTTGTTCATTCAACTTCAATCCCAAAAATAACTATTAAAAACATACATTTCCAAATATGTTATTATTATTTCATTTTCCTGATCAATATCTATTGAAATCAAATATAGTTTTTATCCTTAAAAAATTAAGGTTTTGCTTACAATATTGCTTGTCCCTGCGATCACTGTCCACCCTGTTATGCTGTGTTAATGTCCCTTTTAAAAGAAAACCATATTTCTCAATCACATCACTCTCATGAGGTGACATCACATCAGTGGAGGGGATTTCAAATGTGGTAAGCTGTGTGATTTTCTACCTCTTTTACCATCTGATTTTTATGTTTTTATCCAGTGAGTTTAATGTGGTTGACCATAACGTGTCCACCCTGTTAGGCCTAAATATTGAGGAGATCAATCAAATTGAATAATTTCAAAAAAAGTATTTAGTGCAAATTAGATTCCTCATCAAGTATTCATGGTCATTCTAGGCATTATGCTAACACAGGCAGGCTAAAGGCTAACTTTAACTCAAAATGTCCACCCTGTTAGTGTCCACCCTGTTATGTGTCCACCCTGTTCTGGAGACACTCGCCCTATTCAACTAACAGAGGGTATTCTAAATCAAATAAAATGTAGGTGCCTGAGCTCGACCACTATGTTTTTCAGCAAGCTAGATATGTCCTTTATATAATAGAACATTAAAATATAGATAAATCAACAATTTATTTTTCACAAGTTATGAAGTCCAAATGGCACCGTATTTAAAAAATGACCCACCTACCTTTCTCCAAATAGACTTATGGTTTGTAAGACTTATTGCATCTCGTTTCATGTAGGCCTACCTGCAACACGTCATGCACAGGGACAGCAATAACTTTGTTTTGAACTATAAACTCTAAATAAGTAAATATGCTTCTATGGCCTCTAATAAATTAGATGGTGAGAGTGAGCTCACTGAGAATAAATATCATAAAAGCCTCCCATTTAGCCTTACTCCATAAATCTTATTATTCTAGAACACATATCCTCCAAGAGAACAGAAAAGACCAACACATGAATGGACTGCTCTCCGATGGAGAGAGAGAGAATTAATTAATTTTAATGTAAGTAGTTCTCTAACTCATTATATCATCTCAGCAGATCCAGACTTAGAAAGCCTATTTTTAATCAAACCTTCAAGGTCTCACATTCAAATTAGAATCATTTAACTCTTTCAGAGAATAACGTACATTGTGGAGGATTCATGCAATATTATCCACATTTCCGTGTGCTCCAAGCTCACAACCATGTAGCCTATGGTTCTGGCTATAGCAGAATACTGTCCACTTGAGCACACAATGTCACTGAAATAAAGCAGAGTTTGAAGACCTGAGGATGCAGTCTACTTTGATCTCCTCAAATTCAAAGAAGGTTAAGAAACTGAACCACATATAGGGTTAACACTGTCTCGGGAGCACCATCTGCCCATGCTATCTGTTCCAGGTGTGTGTGAGTGTGTGTGCATGTGGGTGTGTGTGTGTGTGTGTGTGTGTGTGTGTGTGTTTCAGTTTCTGTTTCAGTTTCAAGTTTATTGTTACGTCACATTACACAAGTGTAAGAGAGTAAAATTCTTAGGCTTCGGTTCCTGACGTTGCAGCTCAAGACAATAAGGCGATAGGCATAATACAAGAGAATAAAAGAGTGACAATAATACAGGACAGTATGTTGCAATTTGTGGACAATAACACACTAGGCATAATTCAATAAAAAGTGTCAATAGTACAGGACATAAGTGACAGTAGTAAAGTGACTGTGAGCTTAAGCTTAAGTCGTCTGTTTGCATGATGTGTTTGTGGATGATAGTCAGTTGTCTACAGTAGGCTTGTTCATGAGCCTGATCGTCTGGGGGAAGTAGCTGTTGGTTAGCCTCCCGAGTTTTGACCTTGAGGGCCTGTGTGTGTGTGCGTGTGTGTGTGTGTGTGTGTGTGTGTGTGTGTGTGAAAAAAGAGAGAGAAAGAGCCTGCTGAGAGAGGATTCACACCTGGAGGAGAGAAGAGGTGAAGTTTCATCATTATGGAGATAATTAAACCTGTGACCCATGATGTGATTATGAAGAAGTGATTGGAGCTCACGGGTCAGAACACGTCTTGGAGGACACAGACATCTGAGTGTTACAGCTTTTCCTTTACCTTATGTTTTTTGGGGGGATAGTCACACAGGGGGCGGCTGTGGCGCAGGAGGTAGAGCCGCCGTGTCCTTGGGCAAGACACTGAACCCCAAATTGCTCCCAGTGAGCGGGCCGGCGCCTTGCATGGTAGCTTGCCGCCATTGGTGTGTGAATGTGTGTGTGAATGGGTGAACGAGAGGCCGTTGTGAAGCGCTTTGGATAAAGGCGCTATATAAGTGAAGTCCATTTACCATTTACCATTTACACACAATGTCAACAATCACATTCTTGTGGGTGTCATCTTCACTACCCAACCTGGGCGTCATCCTGGACTCCTCCCTCTCCTTCCAGTCACACATAAAATCTGTCACCAAATCCGCCTTTTTTCACCTCAGAAATATCACCAGACTACGACCTTCCCTCACTGACTCCGCGGCCGAAACCCTCATCCACGCCTTCGTCACCTCCCGTCTGGACTATTGTAATGGAGTTCTGTTCGGGGTTCCCAGCAAAGCCCTGGACAGGCTCCAGTATGTGCAGAACTCTGCTGCCAGGGTCCTCACCCACACCAAGCCCTGGCAGCACATCACCCCCACCCTCATTCACCTCCACTGGCTTCCGGTCAAGTCCCGCAGCACCTACAAAATCCTCCTCCTCACCTACAAATCCCTCCACGCTTGCGCCCCCCAGTACCACACTGACCTTCTCTGTCAACACACCCCCTCCTGGGAACCTGCGGTCCCTAGGCATGGGCCTACTCTCCACCCCCCGCACCAACCTACGGACCTTCGGGGGCAGAGCTTTCAGTGTGGCAGCTCCCACCCTCTGGAACTCTTTCCCCACAGCGATCCGCAATGCCCCCCTACCCTGGACACCTTTAAATCAGCCCTCAAGACCCACCTGTTCTCTAAGGCCTTTGGCCCCTAGTCTAGTTTGTCACTCTCGTTGTCTTTGTTTATTTGCTTTGTTCTTCTGTTCTGTCTGTCTGACTGTCTGTCTATGAAATCTGTTAAGATATTATTATTATTATTATTATTATTATTATTACCCAATCTCTTGTACAAGCACACCTTTAACTACAACAAATACTGTATAATCACTTCACACCATCAGTAGGTTACGCTACATACTGTAGATAGACATTTGCACTACAAACCTTATTTTGAATAATATTTATTAAGCATTGCACAGTAAACTAACACAATTATTTCCATAGTAAGAAAATCGTCAGAAACAAATCTCAACTTAAACAGGATGAACAACTGTTATCATACTGTACATGATTGAGTCCCGAGCATTATAAATAGTAGCACTCCTACAGCAATATAAACATAACACATATGTAGTAAAAAAACAACAACAACACTGGTTTAACATCTAATATACTGCATAATACAGCACAGATCTACATTCTATGTTAGTCATAAAGGCAGATAGAGAGAAAGTAATATTCTCTAATAAAAACTTAGAAAAGAGTTATTGACCGAAGATAAGCACTTGGATATCTGCTATTGGCACTGCTCTGCATGCAAACATGAACATGACCTCGTGAACATGAACATTACCTTTTTTTCTCCCTCATATCCTATACACATATTGCACATTATTAGAATAGTCTGGATCCTGTACTTACATTTGAAGATTGAGTGTTTTTATTTCCTGGTTTACATGGGGAATGTTTGTATTGTGTGGATTAAATTAAATTAAATTCCAGGGGTTGGGTTGATATGTCAATTTTCATTAGATATTTCATTTTTTCTCTCTGCGAAAACATTTACTGTTTGCTTGAAAATCAATGATTGAAATGAAACCATGTTAAAAAAGAGAATAGACTAGATAAACATCCTCTGAGCCATGTAAACGCAGACAAACCCGAATCAAGGAGAGACAGTCTGTTGTAATAGGCAGGCAGATACAGTTGGCCCCTTATGGAGAAGATGGATGGCTATGCATAATACATAACATCTCTGTGTTTTGCTCTATATACTTTCAAAATCTAGACCTACTACATATACAATGAAAAAGTATTCTCTTTGCAGCTCTTGGCAGCTCTCATATTGGCATAATTCAGCAATTTTCCTTTTAAATTCAATGTATTACATTTGAAAACAATCTAGCACATTCGTTATTTGACAATAATTTACCAAAGCCAACTTTTCAATTCCAAGCCGGATTATTGAATGTTTATGTAATTAAATTCAAATCTCGTCTTAAAAATCAAATGTTGTCTTGACTATTTAAAAGAACACAATGACATCAGTAAAATGAGGAGGGTAGAACCATGCCCTGTGTTGTTACAACCTATGAAATGATTAGAGATATAAAAACGACATATGATGGGACACTTCTATCCAAATATAATAATGTCAGTTACTGTAATGAATCCCAAGAAGGACATTTTTCTGCACAATCAAACTCAGAGACTGGCGATGCAGCTAGGGAACAGCCTAGTTGCCAGTATGTTTCTGGTTCAGCCAACTCCTTTGTTGTAATTTGGCTTCACAATCACAAATGACTTGGCTAAAGCATAAACAGACTTGAAGACCAGGCTAGAAAGAGAATGTGTTATGTGAGAAGCAGACATGGTGCTATGAAAATGTCAGCCAAATGCTATTTCAGTTACTTTAGTTAAGAGAAACTGAAAGGTGACAGCGAGTCCCATTCTTTCCTAACCACTAACAGGAAGTGATTGGTGAGTGTTTGTGGTACCAATTGTTAAGATCCATTCAAGTGTTGCCTGATAGTCAGCCATTCTTTTCTACAGCTATTCAAAGTGTTGGTATACGGACACAATCCAAATTCTCTCTTCTAAAAGAATCTATACGTTATACATGAAAAAAAAAACTATTTTCTTCCATGTTTTTACAAAGCTATTAGAAATACAACTCAATCATGTTACAATGCATGTTTTTAACATGCACATCTGAAGCACATTTAGCCAGCAATTTAATAGCACAAAATCTATCTATGAGCATTTTAAGCATTTTGGTCAAAAATACATTCTGAGGTGGAAAGTTGTTTTGGTCCACATAGTTGGAAAATACATTTGAGAAACATACATTCCGCTAATAGAGTTAGAAAGTCACTTTTAGAGAAAAGAACAGCCAAACGAAAACAAGTCCACCTTAACCAGTGTCCAGTAGAAGACAGAATGTTCTTCATGGCATATCACAAATGACTGACATCCAGAAAGGCTGTCAACGGCAATGCCCCACCCACCATATCAGCTTGGCCGATCCATTAAAATGTGGAATCCATACATTTAATTTCTAGTACAAAAGTAATATCCTCGCAGAGTATTGGAGGCATTTTGTTTAGCTTTGATAGTTTGTGTACTTTGTCTTGCTGCCACAGAGGACAGAGAAACGTGCCTTAATAACATGATTACCTTGATAAAATGACATGCTTTAACATCCTGACACGTCAGCAGCAGAACACCAGATTTGGCTCACCTTTGACCTTTTCACCCCAGATGACCTCTCTCACCCAGCAGTGAAGTGACCATTATCTCTGATTCGATAGGTGGTGATCTGAGTGTGTTGACTGGTGCCACTTCCCATGATCTGGTCTGACGCATCTCTCCATGGGATGTCCAACGTACTGTATGTCCAAATAAACCTCAAAAAGATAAAAGTCTGTATATGCTCCTAAAACTGTCCATTTCAACATAGACCTTGCTGAATGACATTGTCCATTTCCCAACAAAGTATCTGCACTTTTGGTAGTGCTTGTTGTTGTTGTGAGTTTGGCTGTAGGCTACGGCACTCTATCTCCTTTGGTCTCTTTCTCTCTCACAGGGGAACATAGTAGAACTGTACACAGCTAAATATCTAACTGAGAAAAATCTACTCTTACAATCCTCTTACAATCCATGTCAACAAAGGCCTTGTGTTGTCTGTCCAGTTTGAATCTTTTCAACATTGGGGAGGAGGGAGGAGGAGTCCCAGGTAGGAGAGGGAGAGAGAAGGATGAGGAGTTTACAGAGAAGAGGAGCTCTGGCTGTAGTGTCTCAGCACCAGTCGGTCGTACTTGACCTCGTAGGGCTCACAGAGGGCAGACTCGGAGGCTGGGGAGAGGGAGGGGGGCGAGCCGCTGGTTGAGCCCAGGGACGAGTCTCTAAATGGCGATGGCGGAGTCAGAGCAGCCAGCTCCTCCAGCTCTGTGGTCCTCGCCACCGAGGAACCAGAGTCCCCTGCGGTGCTGTCCATCAGACCAGCTGGCACCACCCTACTGCTCCCACAAACTACCCGGTCGTAAGCCACTCCGATAGGCCGATTCCCACAGGAAGTTGTGACGGCGGCCACCTCGGCGTAGGTGGTCACAGTGGAGGGCAGCTGCCTACCCCTGGGCAGGACGTAGGGAGGAGGGCAGGGGGTGGGACCCGGGTAGGGGGTGGGACCCGGGCCGGGGGGGAGGTGGGTGGGGCCGTCAGCAGGGCTCATGGTGGCTCCTCCTGGTGGCGAGCCTGGGAGCATCATGTTGTTGAGCTCGCTGATGTTGGCGGTGAAACGGTTAACCACACAGCTGATCTGGTCCATGATGGTGTGGCCCTGCGGCTGGTTACCGATCACCCCGACACCCGTACCGATGTCGCCCACACCCACGCCACCGACACCGCCCATGTTACAAACATTCACGCCGCCGCTGACACCACCTATCCTGCTAACGACGCCGCATCCGCCCCGCTGAGAGCGTTCGGACAGGTACTGGGGTACTCGTACCTCTTCGTCATCCTCTCCCACTTGGCAGCCTCGCGGCCCCCCTACACGGTGGCTGACAGTAGGCAGGGGCATGGGGGAGGGAGAGCAGGGCCGGTACGTGCTGGTAGGGGAGTAGTGCAGCTGCGGTGCCCTTTGAGGGTCTTCGTACTCCACTCTGATGCCCGTGTCGGAGAAAGGCTTGATGATGGCCGTCTGGTTGAGCTCCTCCTTCTTTTTGATGTGGACGGAGATCCTCTTCCACAGGGTGGGTCTGTAGCCACGCTCGTTCTGGGCCCACGTGACTGACTTCCCATTGGCACTGAGGAATGAGAGACACAAGACAGGGTTCCCACACCTTCTGAAACATCATATTCAAGCACCTTTCAAGGACTTTCAAGGACTCAATTCCTTCAAATTCAAGGGCCCACCACGGCATAGTTTGAGACAGATCTAGATGAGAACGTATATAATAGGAATGACCATGAACGGTTTTCAAATCTAACTAATTAACCTTAGTAACTAGTATGGTTGTTTTATTCCCTTCTACGTGTTCTATGTTACCTATATATATTTTTTAGAGAGAGAGAGAGAGAGAGAGAGAGAGAGAGAGAGAGAGAGAGAGAGAGAGAGAGAGAGAGAGAGAGAGAGAGAGAGAGAGGGGAATTCAAGCACTTTCAATGACCCATGTCGATTTTCGAAAACTTTTAAGGCATTGATTTGATTTCCCAATTCACAAACTTTCAAGGATTTCAAGGACCCGTGGGAACCCCGCCAGAGGAAAAGCACAGCAGGTTTACTACTGTACTACTGACCCCAATCCACGCCAGGGTTAAAATATACGGCATTAGCGGTGCTATCTATCAACTTACAGGGAATAAACATATGATAATGTTTCCTCATTACGGAGCAGAAGCCATGTTTCATGAGAGAAGGAAGACATGGAGCTTCTTAACTAATGAAAGCACACAGCTTTACGTACCTCCCTGCTCTCCACATCAAAGAACTGTTTTCATCAGGAGATGATTGACAGCTGAGGATAGTCCCGCCCAAAACGCCCAGGGCTTCAGGAGCATAATTACCCCCCTCAGCGGTTCCCACAGCAACACCTCTTTCCCCCCTCTCTCATTCCCTTCATCATGACTTCACATTCATTCATTCTTCTTCCACTACTTCCCTCCCTTCCATCCCTCCCTTCCTCCCTCCTTCCCTCCTGGAAAGTGAAATCTCTGGGCACCACTTCAAGGCCCTTGCCTCTCCTCTGGGAGTAGTCAACCCAAATGCAGAGAGCGAGCTACTGTCTGCTCCAGGAATGGCTTCTCGTGGCTTCACACCCACACAGAAGGTAATGGATTCAGGTCTGGGCTCTCTGGAGGGGAGCCTCCAAATGATGCTAATGTACTGTAGCTCCGAATACACTCTGTCGGAGGTTGATCTCAATGTGGGAGGTTTGAGCCTGAAATAACATCTCGTTGGTGTGGTGTGAGGTATTGGGAAGAGGATACCAATAAAACGGTCCTTTAGGTTGATGAGATTTTTTTTTTGACATAGTGACAAGTGACATATTTTGACAAGTGACATTATGTGACAGCTGCTGGTGACAGGGGGTAACAAGCCGGCAGACGATTTAATGTTCGGACTTTTATTTTGAGAAATTTATTTTACATACATTTCAGCGTTGTTGAAAATCAATCACACATTCGCTAGTCATCTAACACGGCTTGTTTTGTGAGCCTGCTAACAATCTAAAGTAGTGTTACAGTCAACTAGGTAGCAGTGGAGATTACTCACCGAATCCATTGCATTGCAATCTTTTGGCTTGACTAGCGAGTGTGTGTTGTGATCTTCGACTTGTTCCCCCTTTCACCGGCCGCTGCCACGTATGAGAGGAATATGAGTGGCCCTGCCCCTGCCCCTGTCCCCTGCCCCTGTCTCTGTCCCCTGCCCCTGTCTCTGTCCCCTGCCCCTGTCTCTGTCCCCTGCCCCTGTCTCTGTCCCCTGCCTCTGTCCCCTGCCCCTGCCTCTGTCCCCTGCCCCTGCCTCTGTCCCCTGCCTCTGTCCTCTGTCCCCTGCCCCTGCCTCTGTCCCCTGCCCCTGCCTCTGTCCCCTGCCCCTGTCTCTGTCCCCTGCCCCTGTCTCTGTCCCCTGCCCCTGTCTCTGTCCCCTGGCCCTGTCTCTGTCCCCTGCCCCTGTCTCTGTCCCCTGCCCCTGCCTCTGTCCCCTGCCCCTGCCTCTGTCCCCTGCCCCTGTCTCTGTCCCCTGTCCCTGCCTCTGTCCCCTGCCCCAGCCTCTGTCCCCTGCCCCAGCCTCTGTCCCCTGCCCCTGCCCCTGTCTCTGTCCCCTGGCCCTGCCTCTGTCCCCTGTCCCTGTCTCTGTCTCTGTCCCCTGTCCCTGTCTCTGTCCCTGTCTCTGTCCCCTGCCCCTGCCTCTGTCCCCTGCCCCTGCCTCTGTCCCCTGGCCCTGCCTCTGTCCCCTGGCCCTGCCTCTGTCCCCTGCCCCTGTCTCTGTCCCCTGGCCCTGCCTCTGTCCCCTGCCTCTGTCCCCTGCCCCTGTCTCTGTCCCCTGTCCCTGCCTCTGTCCCCTGGCCCTGCCTCTGTCCCCTGCCTCTGTCCTCTGTCCCCTGCCCCTGTCTCTGTCCCCCGCCCCTGCCTCTGTCCCCTGTCCCTGTCTCTGTCCCCTGCCCCTGTCTCTGTCCCCTGCCCCTGTCTCTGTCCCCTGCCTCTGTCCCCTGCCCCTGCCTCTGTCCCCTGCCCCTGTCTCTGTCCCCTGTCTCTGTCCCCTGCCCCTGCCTCTGTCCCCTGCCCCTGTCTCTGTCCCCTGTCTCTGTCCCCTGTCTCTGCCTCTGTCCCCTGCCTCTGTCCCCTGCCTCTGTCCCTGTCCCCTGCCCCTCCCTCTGTCCCCTGCCCCTGCCTCTGTCCCCTGCCTCTGGCCTCTGTCCCCTGCCTCTGTCCCCTGCCCCTGTCTCTGTCTCCTGCCCCTGTCTCTGTCCCCTGGCCCTGCCTCTGTCCCCTGCCCCTGTCCCCTGCCCCTGCCTCTGTCTCCTGCCCCTGTCTCTGTCCCCTGGCCCTGCCTCTGCCCCTGTCTCTGTCCCCTGCCCCTGTCTCTGTCCCCTGCCCCTGTCTCTGCCCCTGTCTCTGTCCCCTGGCCCTGCCTCTGTCCCCTGCCCCTGTCTCTGTCCCCTGCCCCTGTCTCTGTCCCCTGCCCCTGTCTCTGTCCCCTGTCTCTGTCCCCTGGCCCTGCCTCTGTCCCCTGCCCCTGCCTCTGTCCCCTGCCCCTGTCTCTGTCCCCTGCCCCTGTCTCTGTCCCCTGCCTCTGTCCCCTGCCCCTGCCTCTGTCCCCTGCCCCTGTCTCTGTCCCCTGCCTCTGTCCCCTGCCCCTGCCTCTGTCCCCTGCCCCTGTCTCTGTCCCCTGCCCCTGCCTCTGTCCCCTGCCCCTGCCCCTGCCTCTGTCCCCTGGCCCAGCCTCTGACCCCTGGCCCTGCCTCTGTCCCCTGCCCCTGCCTCTGTCCCCTGCCCCTGTCTCTGTCCCCTGCCCCAGCCTCTGTCCCCTGGCCCTGTCTCTGTCCCCTGTCCCTGTCTCTGTCCCCTGGCCCCTGTCTCTGTCCCCTGGCCCTGTCTCTGTCCCCTGCCCCAGCCTCTGTCCCCTGCCCCTGTCTCTGTCCCCTGCCCCTCCCTCTGTCCCCTGTCCCTGTCTCTGTCCCCTGCCCCTGCCTCTGTCCCCTGGCCCTGTCTCTGTCCCCTGCCCCTGCCTCTGTCCCCTGCCCCTGCCTCTGTCCCCTGTCTCTGTCCCCTGCCTCTGTCCCCTGCCTCTGTCCCCTGTCCCCTGTCCCTGCTTCTGTCCCCTGTCTCTGTCTCTGTCCCTGTCTCTGTCCCCTGCCTCTGTCCCCTGCCTCTGTCCTCTGTCCCCTGCCCCTGCCTCTGTCCTCTGTCCCCTGCCCCTGTCTCTGTCCCCTGCCCCTGTCTCTGTCCCCTGCCCCTGTCTCTGTCCCCTGCCCCTGTCTCTGTCCCCTGGCCCCTGTCTCTGTCCTATGCCCCTGTCTCTGTCCCCTGCCCCTGTCTCTGTCCCCTGCCCCTGTCTCTGTCCCCTGCCCCTGCCTCTGTCCCCTGCCCCTGCCTCTGTCCCCTGCCCCTGCCTCTGTCCCCTGCCCCTGCCTCTGTCCCCTGCCCCAGCCTCTGTCCCCTGCCCCTGTCTCTGTCCCTGCCTCTGTCCCCTGGCCCCTGCCTCTGTCCCCTGGCCCTGTCTCTGTCCCCTGCCCCTGTCTCTGTCCCCTGCCCCTGCCCCTGCCTCTGTCCCCTGCCCCTGCCTCTGTCCCCTGCCCCTGTCTCTGTCCCCTGGCCCTGTCTCTGTCCCCTGCCCCTGTCTCTGTCCCCTGCCCCTGTCTCTGTCCCCTGTCTCTGTCCCCTGGCCCTGCCTCTGTCCCCTGCCCCTGTCTCTGTCCCCTGCCCCTGTCTCTGTCCCCTGTCTCTGTCCCCTGCCCCTGCCTCTGTCCCCTGGCCCTGCCTCTGTCCCCTGCCCTTGCCTCTGTCCCCTGCCCTTGCCTCTGTCCCCTGCCCCTGCCTCTGTCCCCTGGCCCTGCCTCTGTCCCCTGCCCCTGCCCCTGTCCCCTGCCTCTGTCCCCTGCCCCTGTCTCTGTCCCCTGCCCCTGTCTCTGTCCCCTGCCCCTGTCTCTGTCCCCTGCCCCTGTCTCTGTCCCCTGCCCCTGCCTCTGTCCCCTGCCCCTGTCTCTGTCCCCTGCCCCTGCCTCTGTCCCCTGCCCCTGTCTCTGTCCCCTGGCCCTGCCTCTGTCCCCTGCCCCTGCCTCTGTCCCCTGGCCCTGCCTCTGTCCCCTGCCCCGTGCCCCATGACCCCCTGTACCTGACGTTGTCCTGCCCAGAGCCGCGGCGTTTGAACAGTTTGGCCATGCTGCTGGAGGCCTTGGCAGCGGTCTTGGCGTTGCCCACATGCATGCGCACCACCGTGGAGGTGGTGAAGGCACTGCGCACGTTCTTCTCTGGCTTCGCCAACATGATGTACACCTGACCATGACAACCGTTATCATCTTCATCATCAGCAGCACCATCATCATCATCATCATCATCACCATCATCATCATCATCATCATCATCATCATCACCATCATCATCACCATCATCATCATCACCACCATCATTATCATCATCATCATCATCACCACCATCATCATCATCACCACCATCATTATCATCATCATCATCACCATCATCACCATCATCATCATCATCATCACCATCATCATCATCATCACCACCATCATCATCATCATCATCATCACCACCATCATCATCATCATCATCATCATCATCATCATCAGTAATACTAATAAAATCAATAGATACATGCTGAATGAATAGATACATAATTAGTATATTAACAATCTGTGTGTGTGTGTGTGTGTGTGTGTGTGTTTATACCCTACCTTGGGAGCGAACATGCAGCACAGTGCCACCGTAGCGCTGAGGCTGACACTGAAGCACATGGTGATGATCTTGTAGTTGGAGCCAAAGTATATGGGAACGAAGGCCAGCCAGATGATACAGGTTGTGTACATTGTGAACGCAATGTACTTGGCCTCGTTGAAGTTAGCCGGGACATTCCGAGTCTGAGAGAGAGAGAGAGAGAGAGAGAGAGAGAGAGAGAGAGAGAGAAACAGAAATAGATTAATTGACTGTGGTCCTTGTGAAATAAAGATATCATTGGCCCTTTAAAACAAAACGCATTATCAAACTCCTCCCTGTCGATGATCTAAGTAATTTTTTACATTTGCATTTACATTTTTGGCATTTAGCAGACGCCTTATTCCAAAGCGACTTACAATCAATACATTTGACTAAGCAAGTGAATCATCAATCCACCAGTCGTAGCAGGAAGAGTAATCCAGCTCAGGCCCGGGGCCATTGGCAGTCTCTGTGATAGAAGGAAAAACCTTCTTCTATTACCTTCTTCTAAACCTAGGGTTAGGGTCATTTTTATACAGACACTGGAGAAACAGAGAAACAGTACAAGGGGGGCAGTAGAAGTTTTTAGGAGACACATTAAAGGGCCGATTGAAAGAAGTCGATTGAAGCACCTTGAAAGCGTAGAAGGTACAGCTGAGGATGAGCAGGCCGTTGTATCCCAGCGGAGCCACCACTCCCAGAGTGGTCAGGTTGCAGATCAGGTGCACCTCGCGGATACTAGGGTAGTCATAGATCACCTATGGGGGGGAAATGGAGAGGGAGGAATGGATTCTATACAAGCACATGGCAGGGCCGTCTGCTGTTAAAGCACAGACAGTACTGAGAGACTCACTCGCCCGCCCACACAGCCACACGGCCACACACGACACTCACACACACACACACGACACTCACACACACACACACGCACGCACGCACGCACGCACGCACACACACACACACACACACACACACACACACACACACACACACACACACACACACAACACACACACACACACACACACACACACCTGCGGAGGCTCCATGACGAAGAGTGCTACTATAATCCCCAGCTGTAGTAGTATGAGCAGAGAGGCGATGACCAGTTGGGCACAGGCAGACATGAACCGAGGCTTCTTGGTACAGATCTTCTTCTTACTTCCTGCCAGGATCCGCGCGATACGATTGGTCTGAAACAACCACCATAACAACAGATCACACACCTCTCTGCTATATGATTGGTCTAGAACAACCACCATAACAACAGATCACACTCCATTCTGCTATACAATTGGTCTGGAACAACCACCATAACAACAGATCCACACTCCACTCGTCTGTATATCGACCAAGCTTTATAAGATTGACGGCCATTAGGTGTTCTGCTTAACACATTCAGATTGAACTGAATGGCGACATCTTGATTGTTGTGCATTGATACTCACAACACCATGTAAAAATATTA
>NC_137693.1:4701872-4706872 GCF_963989245.1 Nansenia antarctica | reverse complement strand
TTTCTCCATCTGCGCTCATCTGCTTTACCACATTCTCTTTTGGGTAAAAAGTCATTCTCTAATGAGTGCAATATCTTCAATGGTTTTTGTGATTTTTAAGTTGAAAATCGTGTAGAAGGTCATTTACTGAGGTTAAAATAGAAGTGTTGTGTGTGTGTGTGTGGGGGGGGGGGGGGTTAAGGAAAAGGCCTGTATGAACACTGCATTGGTGTTCTCGTTGATATGTTGTTTGGAAATAGTTTTAGACAGTCTGAATAACTGGGAAGATAGTTACGTTGAAGAATATGCAAGAATGGTCAGATAGGGCAATGTCAGTTACAATAACATTTGAAATATCTAGGCCTTTGGTGATGATAAGGACCAGAGTTTGACCTCGATTATGAGTCGGGAGTTTCACATGTTGTTGAAGTTCAAAGACATCTAACAGGACAGAGAGTTCTTTGGCTCTGTTGTCCTCTGAGTTATCTACATGAATATTGAAATTATTAAACCATTAAATTCAGTACTAATGATGGAGAGAAGCTCCGTAAGTTCATTGAAGAAGATAGTAGAGCATTGGGATGGTCTGTATAAAATTATAAAGAGAATTTGAGTGGAACATTCAAAAACAACTGAAAGATAATCAAGAACAGAATAAGCAACAACCATGCCTGTACACTCAAACTGTCTCCTGTCTGAGGTCTCTTATAGCAGAGATACAGCAGGTGACATCAGAAGAGGCTTGTAGTTAGGGTTGATAATTTACAGACAGGTCTAGTATGCTTCTGTTCATGTCATTAAGTTTTCCAACTTTCATCTAGGAAATGATGAAATTGACACTGATAAATGTAAAGGGCTTGAATGGAAGTACACTCGACCTGCCTGATAATTCTCAAGCCTAATTACTACAAGCCTCTTCTTAGAGTATTTTGGATAATAATCCTGTAAAGATTTAATTTCCTTGACATACTCCCTCAGATGGCATTTTCTCCACCCAATAAAGCCTCTTTAAATGATAATCTCTTAATGCTACCTCCTTCTGTTTTGGGATGTGTCATTCGGGTGTACATATTATGATAGTTTGTGTGAAATGACTAGTTATTTCACTGTATCTGTAAATATGCTGACAACTCTAATTTGGTTATGTAGAGTCCTTAGGTAGAAGGTCAGGGTTATAGTCACGGATGCCCTATTTTTGCATGTTGATTTGCAGTGAAATAAATAAAATCATCTTCAGTCATAATTTGTTTGCAATCTAATTTTGTAAAAAGAAATTGTGAGAAAATCGTATCGTGAACCCTATATATATATATATATATATCTAATAATTATTATTATTATTATTATTATTTTTTTTTTTACAAATGTCAGAGAGGAATGAAATAACAAAAGATTTTTAGAGGAGAATAATTGTCAATTAAAACGAAGACTTTGTTCGGCTGCGCTCAGGCAGGCGGTTCAGGACCATGTTCGCACGGACAAACAGACTGAAGCTCAGCTTCTACCCTAGGGCTATTCAGGCCCTGAACACAGCAAAGACCTAGGTTCTAGGCCCTGGACAATCTAGACAATTTGATGGCAGCTACTAGATTGTAAACATAAGTGCAATATTGTAATACAACTGTGAACATTCTAAACCTGCTAACTGTGACACTTTAATGAATGTGCAACAAATATTATGTGAAATATGACAACCCATGTGTACATAAGGTTCAGATATAGGAAAAAGTTAGGATATTTATAGCATAGCATAGTGTACAGCAAAGTGTTTTATTGTATAGTATAGTAGTATAGTAGATAGTGTACATAGCCTTTATTTATGTCAACCAGCTCTTTTCTCTTTTTTGTTTTACCCTTGGCTCTCTTGTTTTTAGTCTTTTTTCCAAGCACCAGGGGAGCCCCCCCTCCTAAATGTCGTTGTATGGTACCTGTACTGTATTAATGACAATAAAGACCATTCATTCATCTGATACCATAGTGGATTTCCCTTTAATAATGGAAAACATGATGATTATTTCATACGTTCATATTGGTATCTGTTATGCCCCTGCCCAATTTGCTCTTTTGAGGTGGTGTGTCAGAAGAGGCGGGGCCATGGATGTGCTGCTCCTGTTGATTGGCTGATGGGACACACCTGTGGCTGATGGGACACACCTGTGGCTGATGACCTTTTTTTTTTCTTCCAATGCCTACCTTTTTGTTTTGTGTTGGTTGTTTAGTAGTTTTGGTTGGACTTTATTTTGCCTTTGTTGGGGGGGTTGGTTTGTGAGTATTCATTTGTTGTTGTTTCCTGATCTGCCCTGCCATAGGTTGTTGAGGTAGTGGGAGATGTTTCGCTTATTATTATTAGTGGCGGTTTTGTTGATTCAGTGTTTCTTTGTTTAGGTATGAGGGTTGTCCATTAAAACATTTTCCATTTTTACACCATTTCAGTGACTGACCATTTTTCTATGTTGTGGCTTTATGTATATGGCATTTGTGCAGCACTTTGGTTTGGTCCCTTAAGTTTCCTTGGGACACTTTCAGCCGTAACAGTATCACATAGTGCTTCTGTGTCATTTTAGATCAATATTATAGGGCTCAAATTTTACATGGTTAACTTTAGCATACAGTACATGTTATGTGTCGCATCATAACAAATTATACAATTGTCAATTTGATGAAAACAAAGCAGGTGACAGTCATATAAGGAGGCTAAAGAATAAGTTGCAAATAGAAATAAAAAATGCAGTGCTTACTGCTTAGAAATAAATCCTTTGGCTGAAGTCCCAGAAATAAAGTCAATGACAGAGACAGAGCGATGCAGCATGCTGGTAAGTATGTAATAATTGATAAGCCCTTAGGCCATATGCTGCCTGGCCTTCAGTCTGACTTCCTATCCATTTTTAATAAAAAGAACAATGAAGACAGAGCCTCTTCTCATCGTTCAACTGAGGTTCTGGAGAATTCACTAGAGCAGATCTGAGGGTAAGCAAACTTTTCCATTAGAAACTAGGTTTGGAGCTGTGAGCGTACTGTGTTTAAAAAAAATAATTCTATATTACAGTAGCAGCAATGTATTGAGTTACTGTAATACCAATATCTGGTCTACCTTTTATGTGAATAGCTGCATTGGAAATATGTTGAATTGTTGATGTGTTGAATACTTCCCTCACTGTATCTCTTGTAGGGCTGAGGGTCCTTCAAAAGATTAGGGAAGGATGGTGGTGCACAACACACACACACACACACACACAAACACACACACACACACACACACACACACACACACACACACACACACCTAGCTTATTCTAAAGGGAGACCTTGCAGTGCTAGCATTATGAAACTCTAGTGTGGGTGGGCTTTGTTTGCGGTTCCTCAGAGGGGAGAGCAGAGAGAGAGAGAGAGAGAGAGAGAGAGAGAGAGAGATGGACATGAAAAGCGAGGGATGGATATGAAAAGCACAGAGGGCCATGACCGTGGATAGTTTGAATCACTGCTGGAGTGAGAGATAGAGAACTGTGAATCCCACACACCTGACCTGGCAGGGCAGTCTGGTGTTCAACCACCTACTATACTGAGACACACACACACTTACACACACACACGCACGCACGCACGCACGCACGCACGCACGCACACACACACACGCACACGCACACGCACACGCACACGCACACGCACACACACACACACACAAACACACAGAGACACACTTCAGCTCAAACACCAGCTCGCCCACCTACAGAGTACTGTAACAGTCAACTCTATAGCCAACTCACAGCGTTGAGTATAGAAATATGAGTGTCACAAATAACACTGTGGAGCTTATGTGGTTCTGGCTAAAAATAGTGCACTGTACTGTACATGGAAAATAGTGTAATCTGAGATTTTCCCATGGAATATTCACAGGCATATCAAAGACATGTTAGCGGCCCACTGAAACGAAGCGCAGACCTGAGGTCTAAAGGCTACCTTTGCTACAAAACAAACTAGGGCTGTCAGTCGTGTGGTGAGAGACTGTCAACAATTCTAGACAAGACAACAACCGTGGTGCCTAAACAATGAGTCACAGGGGTGTGAATTGACATTATAATTTCTATAGATTAAGATAAAACATTATGAAAGTACATAAGTTATAAACTGCAGAATGTAAACATAACTGGAGACACTCGTTCGGGACAGGCAGCAACATTACGGTTGCCACTGTAGGAGAGTCTAGAAGCGGTTAGTAATTAAAGGGAAAATAAGTAAATGACTAAATATTGACCCAATATATTTAGCTTAACCTATTAACCTTGGGGCGAAAGAGTCCACATTCAGTTCAGGCTGGTTTAACAGAAACATGTAAACGTAACAGAAAGGCAGGTGTGACCTGTAATATTTACATGGCAAATGTAACCTTGGGGCAAAACACTTGCTTACTAGGCTTCATATCACTCACACTTTTTGTTCTTGTTCTAAAATATAGAAAACCGATAAATAAATGTAAAAAGTTGTCAACTAAAGCATTACTTGATTAATCTGTACGATGGGTTAGGTCTGTACAGATGAACCTATTAATAGATTCATCTGTACAGACCTAACCCACTATCACTGAGTTGTTGAGAGAGTGAGACAGTTTCAATCAATTATCTGTTACATTTGAATTGGACACAGTATTGGAAACAGAACTGTAGAGGAAAAACAAGATTGTGAATATAACATATCTCTGCCATCCCTTTTATTTCCACATCAACAGAAGGAAGGGGATTCAGATGATTTGCATCTGAAAACGATCGTTCGTTTAAGTGCCCCTTTGTAAGCTAATTATAGCTGTGTGAATGTGTGAACAGGTCGAGGACAGCATGCTTGGTTTTGCTTAATAATAACAACAACTATCAGATAGACGATCCAAACAGAGGCGGTAATCATAATTAGTGTGCTTGAGTCTCTGTGTGTCTCTGTAGCTTCATTGGTTTGCGGTAATAACAGCAACAAGTGTCATTGAGTTCAACAAAATATAGGTGGGCATGATTATTTCTCTCTCTCTCCCTCTC
>NC_137693.1:4696872-4699372 GCF_963989245.1 Nansenia antarctica | reverse complement strand
CTGCCTGCCTGCCTGCCTGTCTGCCTGTCTGCCTGCCTGTCTGCCTGCCTGCCTGCCTGCCTGCCTGTCTGTCTGTCTGTCTGTCTGCCTGCCTGCCTGCCTGTCTGACAGCAGACTTCTTGTTAGCAGGGGAATCTGAGCCATAATACACACTGTCACACACACCCTTAGTGTCACACTGTCACACTGTCACACACACCCTTAGTTCCCACCGAGGACTGACTACTCTAAGCTTGTCTCTAATGGCACCATTTGGATCTATGCCGAGATCCAATCAAGAACCAAGTGTAGATGTCACTGACATTCACTGTTCTCTCAAGACCCATGTTCAACTGTCATTGGGAACTACTCACCCCGAACCACCATTATCTGACCTGGTCCACCTTAGCAACTGTACACAGATCAGGTTCAAAGAAGTCCTGGTCCTTATGTCTCTGTAGTAATTAATTAATTTAATTTTGCCATTTAGCAGACGCTTTTATCCAAAGCGACTTACAATTACGAATTACAGGGACATTCCCCCTGGAGTAACTGAGGGCTAAGTGCCTTACTCAAGGGCACACTAGTAGTGGTGTGGCTTCAGGCGGGATTTGAACTCACAACCTTCCGATCACAAGTCCAACTCACTATCCACTAGACCACCACTAACCCTAAGTAGTAGAACAACAAGACATCATCTGATCAAACACCTCAACATATTGTATCACAAAATATCAATTGCATATAATGTAACTATGGCTGTCGTCTATGGAGTGTGGGGGTAATACTGTACAGTAAGTAGTTCAAGGTCATTCTATATTTCATGCAATCACATTTGACAGACAGGCATATGTCTCATAATGAGATCATTCTTTTATAGAGCACCACTGAGTAGGAGGACCTTAAAATAAAGCTTGTCACACTGTAGTAGATTAAAAACCATCTCTCCCTCTCTTTTATTCTCTCTCTCTCTCCCTCTTTTACTCTCTCTTTTTGTCTTCCTCTCCCTACCCTCTCTGCCCTCCCTCTCTCCCCCCACTCTCTCGAAACTAAATGGCTCTATGAATAGCGCGTGTGCGATTTGTGCCCTCCAGGCAAATTCATAAAATACTATTTTTTACAGCTCTTTAAGGAATTTATCACTTTCCAGAAAGTGGTATTTTTAGGAATGGATTAGGATTGGTAATGTGTAATCTTCTATAAAACCATCATCATCCCCATTATCTGCTTTTAAAACACAGAGGGCACAACCCTGATAAAGAACCAGCTTTAACACTTTTACATAAACCCAGGAGAACTAACACACCAGTATTATACAGTAATAATAACATGGGAGGTGTCATAAGAAGTTATAGCAGCTGGTGATCGTTTTTGGTGACTGTGGAGACATGTTAGCTCTGCTGACTCCTTTCTTTTGTACACCTGTTACACAGTATGTCATAGTGATGATCAGTACTCAAGTTGTAAAAGAAAATCAGGGGGGGGATGGTGGATTTTATCATATGGGGACAAGGTTAGCATCCCCACAGCGTCAGTGACTTCAGTGTCAGCGACTTGGTAAAAATGTCATTGCATGTGTGCGTGCCCCCTCCCTCACCCACAGTATTTTACTCAATATGCGCAAAACTAAATGTTGAAATAGCAGTAATACCACGTTCATTGATAAAATGGCATAAGGGATGGAAAGGGGGGATGGCAGTTTTAGAAGGGGGATGATTTTGACTGTTTTTATTTCCCCCCTCATCCCCCCTCAACTCGAGTGCTGGTTACACAGAATGTCATAGTGATGATTCTGTTGTGTACTGTGCAGTAGTAAGTGAAGCCAACAAGAGTTACCTGACTAGTGGGCTTGTGTGCTGGAGGATATCTCTGCTTGTGACCAAGCCATGAGTAAAGCTGATGAGATAGTGGTCGTGATGACGATGATGATGATGACGATGATGATGATGATGATGACGATGGTGATGACTCCAGTATCAATGGATATGTCCTCTGTAATGTCGCTGGAAATGTAAAGAGATGATGTTGTGAAAACAAGTATGACACACTGCGTGAGTATGTGAGTGTGAAGAGAGAGAGAGAGAGAGAGAGAGAGAGAGAGAGAGAGAGAGAGAGAGAGAGAGAGAGAGAGAGAGAGAGAGAGAGAGAGGTGTATGAGTGTGTGACAGGGTTTCCGTTAGAAAAATTTGCCGTCGGACATCGTGTCCGGGAAGAATTCGATTTACCGGACAAACGTGATATATTCCGGTCATCATATTAAAATATAAGAAAAAAAATAAATATCAAAATCATATTTTTTTTCTCCAAATCTAATATAGCTGTTTGTCGCGGTGATTACTGTTGTGTAGCGGCCTATATATGCCATTTAATGTCTATTTCTCATCCGATACGATTAGATGCGAGCTATATAATAATATAACATGATTTGACGCATGCGCGCTATGCCATGCGTCAAATCCAGCGCTGAACGGGTCCAGCGCTGAACGGGCGCCTCACTGGGAACTGAACAGACAGCATGGAT
>NC_137693.1:4639372-4686872 GCF_963989245.1 Nansenia antarctica | reverse complement strand
TTTGCCTTAAAATGAACTCTTCATGTTCTTCATGTTTTCAGGCTTTAAAACATACATCGTTTTCTATAGGCAGTTAAATCTGGCCCATTTTTTTATAAGCCCAAATTTAAAAAGTACCTCAGTTCAATAATAATAATAATAATAAAAAAAAAAACTAACCAATAGCCCTGTCACCTAACGATCGTTCTAAATGTTCTCATTTTACGTGGGAGAATAAGTAGGCTGATCCATGCTTTCCATCGCCCGTACAGTCACTCATCTGGGAACAGTTGACAAAAGTAAAGACTATGTAAATGTATATATATGATGTAACTGTGGCATTAGCATTAGTTCAACATATCGGGTGATATCGGTATGTTGATAAAAAAGCTCCGTCCGTTTAATAATTCTGACACCCATCCGCGAGTCGCCTCTAGCGTCTGTCGCTGTCCGTGGTGCTGAAAGCAACACTTCTCGCCCGACTCGGTTGAGACTGACGCGTCCTCGGGGTAAACCTTATTCCATACAGCGACAAACAAAACTGTTGATAACGTTGTGTTAGCCTTAAATTGATTAATAGGAAGTATAAAGAGATCGACGTGTTTTTCTAAAGCGAATGATTCTATGTGAAAAACAATCTCAATAAAATATCTTCATGAAAGAAAACGGGACGCGTTCCAGAATAGGTTGAACTTATATGTATTGTTCATTCAATCATCAAATTGGCTACACCATGCATACATCTATTAGCACCTTATTGTGTGACTATATATATCCACACTGACAGTAGGTTAAATGTTGGACAACTTTACCTCGGTTTTCAAATACTCCTCCGTTGATAAAACACTCAACTGCGCACTTCTTCTTGTCAGCATTTCGTTTACTGATCCAGGCAGACATGGGAAAGAAATGTTCTTGCTGTCAATTATAAGGTAAGCCTCAGTAAATCGTCGATCAGAAAAATGCAACGGTAAGGTATTGCTCCCAATTAGGCGACAGTTACCGACAACCGACGCTTCATGCATGCAGGACCTTCAGGCGAACGCAGCATGGAATTCGTTTTACGCACTTCGAGCGTCTCAATTAAAGAGACCAAATAAAACACAAAGTAAAGACTAGTGGCTCTTCGCATAATCTGAAACAACATTGTTTCACCAGCAGACTATGTTCCTGGTCCATATAAAGCACGAAGATCCACACACAAGTAGGCTTTGCATTAAACTTCAATGTATTCACACTTGAAAGAGATGTGGGCTTTCACTAGGCAATCCGATATTTGGAGAAAATAACTCGTGAAGGCTATATTCCCAAAAATAGCTGAGGCATTATCCGTACACCACGAATCACGATCAATCCACTTTTTGCCATGGCAACGACGTTCAATCACGCTCTCTTTCCCGCCCTCGGCCGTTGGAGCCTCTTGCGCTCTGTCTCGCAGAGGGGGCTTGCTACAGTTGGCGCCAATTAGAATAAGTGGACCTATTTATTAGAATGAGCTCATCTGTGGTTGGCGCCTTTATGATAAGGTAGGCTAGTCTATTTGCAACCATTAATAGGCTGTGTTACCAAAAAGGCGTTCGTGCACACTTTGCGCACAATATTGGCACTGTTCCATCAGCCACACACCACCAATTAGGTAGCCAATGTGTAACATGTTTCGAGAAGGCCTATAGAATAGCCTCAACGGTATAGCGCACAATCATGTCACAGACTGTACGCTTCAGCAAAGGCAACTGACAACTCAATATGCCTATAGTGCGCTTAATACGCTATTGTGGCATTTGCTTAAAAATCTCCACCGATTATGATACTAAAGAGATGCCCCCCCGCCCCACATATATATGAGGACATAAGACTGACAAACTGTGTCTTCTTTTACATCACTCTATCTCTTTAAACATGCATTCAATTGTTGTTAATGTATCTAGATGTTCAAGTAGCCTATTATTGTGTACTGTTGTCTATTGTTATATTAGAATATTACTGGATTAGTCGGTTTGAATTCCTTTCTTCTTTTTTTCAATGATTTGCCTGATTCTCAATTACATGTAGGCCTATTATTTTAATGTTGATTTTTCTGTTTGGATTTGATGTATTTATATGATCTCTTTTCTTGTTTAGTAGAACTTTGTTACCTTGTTTAGAAAAGTGTATTATTATCCTGTCTTATTCTAATTATTCAAAAGGTACCTTATAGCTTTCTCACAGCGCCCCCCTCTGGTACATTTTACACGTCACCACCCCAAGAGTTTATAGCAAACTCACAGGCTATTGCTCAGCCTTTGTCATGGCCATAATAGTGTGCATCCCGGTGGGCTCCGTGCGCCCTGTGGCAGCGACTGACCCAGTGATGCGCAGTCTTGTGCTTGTTCTAGGCTTATGCACTGTTAGGATATTTATAGCATAGCATAGAGTACAGCACAGTGTTTTATTTGTATAGTATAGTGCAGGGGTCGGCAATAGGCGGCCCGCGGGCCATTGCTGGCCCATCACCAATAATATTTGGCCCAGCAGAATATTTGGAGAATCCACTTTTTTTTTTTTTTTTTTTTTACAATATCAGACCGACAGTCCCACATATAGCGCCTATAATGTCCGAATAGAGAATCTACCTCCACCTGAATAATGCTTATTGTACTTTTATCCATGTTGAGAGTGAATGACACAGGGACAGACAATCAGGCAGCGGGGTGCACCGAAGCGCACTGACGCTGAACCCCTCATAGTGAATCATAAGTAGGTGGACAACGTGTAGTGCTGAAATAGCCGTGTGTGGTTTGAAAAAAATAACACCAGCTCAGTAAATAATTCAAAGGTAATGTTTACGTATATGTGACTGCAACACACATATGAACAGTAACAAAGCAAATTCAGTTTAATATTCTGAAAAACATTGACAACAAAATCGGTGAAAAAAAGAAAAGAAAGAAAAGTAATCCGCTTATGCGAGGGGTGGTGGTGCATAGGCCTATGCTCCTGAAACGACAGAGCAAACCCGCTATTAGGGATAATAATTACAATGAGCCATTCATTCAAAATATACAAAATACAATTAGGTTATTAAATACAATAACGACAGGCTTGGTACTCACTTAATGTGAAAAGTGGCATCTCCCATCGGTCAGTATTTGCTTGATATCTGGTTATATGGACGTCACTTTAATCCGCAGGCAGTTCTCAAGTTTTTTTTTGCATCAATCGATTCCTCTCGTGCGTCTTTATCACATTCATTGAGGAAAAGGACGACTCGCATGTATAGAAAGGGAACATTGTGAGCACGGAAGATGTGAGTCTCACAACGGCTTTGCGTTGATGAAACCAGGTAGGATGAACATTATAGTTCGCTGTCCATTCCTCTTTAAATGCCCTGTTTTCACCGTCAACTTTCCTCTTTACACCTTTGGAGAGTGACATGATGTTTCTCTTGCTAGTTAGCAGGTTAAATGTTTAGCTAACTTCACCCGGCAGGCAAACAACCAATCCAATAATAATGTGACCTTGTCTGGGAGGAGGGGGGAATCATTCAGAATGAAAGTATGTTAAATAATTATTAGAATAAGCTAGGCTGCGCTACATCGTCAGTCCACACATTTATTATTCAAAACTATGGAAAAGGGTGAAACTACGTTTCAACGTTGTTGAGAATCACAACACAAACTTGCTAGTCAAGCCAAAATACTGCAACGTAATGGATTGGACTGCTACCTAGTTAACTACAACACTACTTTACATTGTTACCTAGTTAACTACAACACTACTTTACATTGTTACCTAGTTAACTACAACACTACTTTACATTGTTACCTAGTTAACTACAACACTACTTTACATTGTTACCTAGTTAACTAGAACACTACTTTACATTGTTACCTAGTTAACTAGAACACTACTTTACATTGTTACCTAGTTAACTACAACACTACTTTACATTGTTACCTAGTTAACTACAACACTACTTTACATTGTTACCTAGTTAACTACAACACTACTTTACATTGTTACCTAGTTAACTAGAACACTACTTTACATTGTTACCTAGTTAACTACAACACTACTTTACATTGTTACCTAGTTAACTACAACACTACTTTACATTGTTAGCAGGCTCACAAAACAAGCTGTGTTAGTTGACTAGCGATGTGTACATTTTTCGAAAGAAAAGTCAAAGCATTAGAATGTGTCACATTTTTTAACAATCAATTACTTATGAATGAATTAATGGAATGAATGAATGGTCTTTATTGTCATTGCTACAGTACAGGTACCAAACAACGAAATTTAGGAGGGGTGGCTCCCCTGGTGTTAGGAAAAAAAAAATAAAAAAAATAAAATAAAAAAATCGGGCCCGCCATCTAGTGGCTCAAAAAATGTTTGGCCCGAGGCCAAACCTAATTGCCGACCCCTGGTATAGTGGATAGTGTACATAGCCTTTATTTATGTAAATCAGCTCTTTTCCCTTCTTGTTTTTATTATTATTATTATTATTATTATTATTATTATTATATATATATAAAAATAAAAAATAAACTAGCACCAGGGGAGCCCCCCCTCCCAAATGTCGTTGTATGGTACCTGTACTATATCAATGACAATAAAGACCATTCATTCATTCATTCATTCATTCATTCATTCATTCATTCATTATGCTTCCTGATTAATGTGTAGGCTATATTGCTTTATAACAAATAGTATAGCCTACAACAATTGTGCAACACTAGAACATTGTATTTATAGGATACCCATTTGGGGGTTGATAAACAACAAGTAATGCAATAGAGGAACACCGTTGAAGAAGCTAAACTTTGCTACCAGGTCATTAAGTTAATGTTATGCTTATTTCTCACGCCTACCGTAGTGATTTCCCACCCTATAATAGTGAACTGAACAGAGAATATTTTGTTAAGACTATCTCTTATAGCTTTCCTCCGTTAAGTAATTTGTACTGAGGTTTTGTGCGTCCTGTTCTCTATCTGGCTTCTCTGAGCTCCAACCAGCTCCATCTAGCTCCACTGCGACTTCCGGTTGGGAAAAGCACCCAATACAATTTTGAAAAAGTGTACATAATTATTGATATTTAAAAATGTTACAATGTCTATTATAAAAAATAAAAAAATAGTTTGTATTAATTGATCCGGAGATCCGGGGCTATTCATAAAACATTCGGGGCTATATGCCCAGGACTAACGATGTCACAGTTAAATGTTCCACCTCTAGATTGCATAGGGAACCACTATGCAGTTCAGCAGTCTTTCATCAGGGTAATTTGGATATTAGAAGAATTACAAACCCGTAAAAACACAAATAATACATTTAGAATATGACATGTTTATTCCCAGATATAGTTACATATAATTTGTGGTTCCTTTATCTATCCATATTTAGTATTTTTAAATGCTCAAAAAGTTGAATGTGGGCGATTTGACATTGACCGGGGTTAGGGGTAGGTGGACGACGGAGTTTTGGACTTTGGAGCTCAGAGAACACAGATCTGTTTTCTGGCTGCGGCTGCGTCGGTTCTGACTGATCCTGTGATGCGCAATCTTGTGCTTTTTAGACTTATGATTTCTTGGAATGGTATAGCTTACGGCGCAATCAATAGTTTACACAGAGGTCATGTTCTTGTGTGTGTGTGTGTGTGTGTGTGTGTGTGTGTGTGTGTGTGTGTGTGTGTGTGTGTGTGTGTGTGTGTATAGGCATTGTGTCCATTTACCAGGAATGTCATGCCTTTCACTCACAATAACCACTACCTCATTCTCTCATTAAAAAAGTCACCTGAATAGCTTGCTTAACAGATGATAAGCAAAACATGTTCTTTTGACATTTTAGGCAGCATCCCCTCGCAAAATATAGGCTACGTCCATGTGTGTAGGCTATATTCTTAAACAATCTACAACAATAGCCTAATTGTGCAACACTAGACTGACTTTACTAGACTATACTTAGGGCTATATAAGTCAGTCCAAAACTAAACAAAAAGTAGGCTTAATGCAGTAAAGGGATATCGTTGAATAAGCCAAACATTCTACTCGGAAAGCGTATTCATTATCTTTAAGTCTGTTGTGTTTATGATTTATCTGGCTTGCCTTGTTAATTTTCCACTCAATAACAGTTAGCGCTGTTAACTGAGAATCCTTTGTTTATGCGGCCAGAGGGGAAACCTGGTTTCTAATATAACTAATAGGCTACCTAAGCAAATTACAGGAAATAATAATCAGTATAAATCCCCAAAACATGTAATTGAAAGTGACATTCTTTTGTATTGGGTTACAACTTACAACAAAATACAACAGACTAGAATTCATTAGGGTCAACTATGACCACAAGACCCTGACATCAGAATATCAGAGTAGAACACGTGTGTGTACTTGTGAACCAACCGCCCATGAAATAAGCTTCACCCCAGGGTTACTGGGCATGTGACTGCTCGGGACCAGAGCAAAGAAGGGGGGTTGAACAGAGAGGAGAAATGTAGGGGTCTACAGTAGGGGAACGTTGTGGACTATATTTTAACCCGCTCTCACACTTTGCCCTCTGCTTAAAGGCTACAGTCGTCGGGCTGCCGTGTGCGTTGTGATATGTCGCGATGTGGCCATTGATTATTATCAGCTTCTTTCTGTGCCATGCAGGGCCCTCATATCAGCAATTCCCCCGTCTTTGCGTCACCGAGGAAGCCTTTCGGTCTAAGGAATGTTGCCCGGCTTGGGAGGGGGACGGATCGGCCTGTGGGGCCCACTCTGGCCGGGGGTTCTGCCAGGACGCGGGGGTCTCAGACCTGCCCAACGGGCCGCAGTACCCCTTCTCTGGGCTAGACGACAGGGAGAGGTGGCCAACGGTCTTCTACAACCGCACGTGCCAGTGCGCAGGTAACTACATGGGCTTTAATTGCGGAGACTGCAAGTTTGGGTATTTTGGTGTAAACTGTGAAGTGAGGAGAGAGTCATTGAGGAGGAACATATTTCACATGTCGGCGGCCGAGAGGCAGAAGTTCATCTCCTACCTGAATCTGGCCAAGCACACGGTGAGCGAGGATTACGTGATCGTCACGGGGACCTACCGGGAGATGGACAACGGCTCACAGCCCATGTTTACCGATGTGACTGTGTATGACGTGTTCGTGTGGATCCATTACTATGTCTCAAGGAACGCTTTGCTAGGAGGGCCCGGTAATGTGTGGACCGACGTGGATTTTGCCCACTGGGCGCCCGCCTTTCTCCCGTGGCACCGTCTGTACATGCTCCACTGGGAGCACGAGATCAGGAAGCTCACCGGGGACTCGAGCTTCGCCATCCCGTACTGGGACTGGCGGGATGCCCGCGGCTGTGACGTATGCACCGACGACCTCATGGGTGACCGGAGCCCAGAAGACCGCAACCTCATCAGCCCGGCCTCGGTGTTCTCCTCCTGGAGGGTAAGTCTGACCATAACACCGTGAGATCATTCAATTACATTATGTAAGACAAAAAGCTATATTATGGCTTCCTCTTCGGTTTGTTTCATTTTCCAACTTTGCTACTTTCGGTCAAAATGTACCAGTGTGTTTTGCACAGTGATATCTCTGGAACCCCTTATCCAATTTTGATGGTTGGTTGACATCTCATTTGAACTGTCAAAGCAAGTAGAATCAAGGGGTGGCAGACAGAATGACACCAGGGGTTAATTTCATATTATAATTTTGCAGCAAGTTCAAAGATAGTGTTTACTGTACATTACTGTATATTATACAAATGCCTGCCATGTAGGATGTGTGTACTGGAGATGGACATTATTTAGTTAGTGTTGTAGCTGAGATTCTTCCCGTTCCATTGTTGTATGGGATGTATGGGATGTATTGATTTTATTTATTTTTTTATTACCCATTCATTTCCTATGGCGGTCAATTCTGACCGGAAACATCATAGGTGTGACACGGTTCAATAAATCCCCCAAAATGCAATTCAATGCAATCAAGTGTATATGCTCAGGGGCCTAGGGTGGAGGATAACATAAGGTCTTGAGGCAATGGGATGAAAAACACAATATTTATGATTCCAAACAAAGTCATTCGGTCAGATTTGACCGTCAACAGAAGAGGAAGGTTAAACATTCACCAAACTTGAAAATACCAAATGATCAAAAAAGACAAATATAGTGCAATCATTTGATTATTGTAAGATAACCAGTTTATATGTGGGCCTTAATGTGGACCATGTCCCAGAACATCATGGAAACGGACACAAAACATAGGCCAAAAAACGAATCAACTAACAAATTAATATTCACAATTATTCATCATTAAAAATGACAAAACCTGACTGCAGTGAATGAGTTGGTGCAGGAGTGGGGAGATGAAACGGTATTCCTCGTGTCTGTCTTCCCCTTAGGTTCTTGCAGTTAAGCGTGTCCTGTGATTAGCACGCAGGAGCACACACACACACACACACTCACACACGCACGCACACACACGCACCCACGCACGCACGCACGCACGCACACACACACAAACACACACACACACACACACACACACACACACACACACACACACACACAGCACGAGCACGTCTCCACGACGTACCAGCAACCGTGGGCGGCCGCACACTTGAGATTTCTCTGTACGAGGGTTGCATTGGATATTAGATCCAATAACACAGTATTGTTTTCTGCGGAGACAAGACAATTAAATCGTTTGGGATTAATTTAAATGAACATTATTTCTAAATTCATAATTAGATTCTATCTGTATTACTGCCTTCCCAGTCAAGTACGGTAGGGACACCCACCGCCCACACGCACACTGTATGCGTGCAAGAACACTCAAAACATTAATTTGCAAGTGTGCACCGGCATAATCACGTCCCACATCATTCAGACCCTCAGTGAACCTAGAAGGCAGCAGACATCGACATCTGAGAGCCACTTTGGTTTGAGGACATAATGGAGTAGAGTTATTGATATGATTATCCTGAAATATGGACCACCTGTAGGCTGCAAGAGGAACATTATGATGTTGTATGAGTTGTAAACTTGCAACATTTTGGCTTCATTAGCAAGTAACTGGTGTTGTCAGAAAAACACATTGTTTTCATTACTGTGTGTGTGTGTGTAGGTGATGTGTTCACGGGCACCAGACTACGATATCAGAGGGGTGCTGTGTGATGGCAGGGAGGAGGGGCCGTTACTTCGTAACCCTGGAAACCACAACCGCAACGTTGTTGAACGTCTACCGACAGCAGCGGAGGTGGAGTTCACGGTCAGTCTACCCGATTATGACACAGGAGCCATGGACCGCACTGCCAACATGAGCTTTAGGAACACCCTAGAAGGTACCTGGACCGTGGTCAAATTCCAAATTCCAAATCCAACACCTGGCCTTTCTACCTAGATCCCTGGGTACCAAAGGCTATGCATGTTCATGGTTCCAGACCCTATTCTTTACCCCCCCTCCCCCCTCTGTGTCACTGACATTCCCTCTATCCTCTTTTGAGCACACCTAGAGGTTTATCTATTCTCTTCTTTTCTCTTCTCTTCACTTCTCATCTCACCTCATTTTCCAGTCAGTCCCGATCACTTAAACACACTCTGCACGGATTCTGTGCAGTCGGTCATAAGTCTCTCACAATGTGTGAGTTGATTTACTGTTGATGAAAATGGCTTTAATTAAAAGTGTCTTGGTGGTGAAATGAATCTTTTAACATCCACCCCTGTCAGCCTGAGGAGGACGGCCTCTTGGTTTTGTTCTTGCGTAGCCCCATCCTCCTCTCTCAGGTTGTAGCTTGATACTCACCCAGAACCACGGTTTTGCAGGTTTCGGGGACCCGCAGACTGGTCAAGGGAGTAGTCCCCGCATGGGTATGCACGCTGCTCTCCACGTCTTCATGAACGGCTCCATGTCATCAGTGCAGGGGTCTGCAAATGACCCCATATTCCTACTGCACCACTCCTTTGTAGACAGGTGGGAACAGACACACTCACACACACACACACACACACGCACACACACACACACACACACACACACACACACTTGAATACTTTATTTGGGTGCACAGTAAAGCATTACAAGCTGACACCTAAAGCCAAGGCCACTAATAAATGTGACTAGGATCTATTTGAACAGTTTTGTAGAAAAGGTTTCCTCCATGCAAGGTCACTCCAAATATGGTCACCTCTCCTCAGGTTTCGTCAACAATGTCAGATGGATTTGACACATTAACCAACTTGTCCTAACATGGGAATGCTTGTGAATTTTTACTTTTGATGGGTGATGCGTGTCTAACTGCCTACATGCCTGTTTGTTGTAAGTCACTTTGTATAAAGGCATCTGCTGAATGCCAAAAATGTAAAATAATAATAAAAAAAAGGTAAAATGTCTTACTTTGTTAGCAATTAGTTTGAGAATGTGGACATGCTTTTGTACGTATGGCAGCCATTAGTGATATGTGCCACTAACTCCATCCACACACACACACACACACACACACACACACACACACACACACACACACACACACACAATAACCTCTCCCCCTCTCTCTACTAAGTATATATGAGCAGTGGCTGAGGAGGCATCGTCCGGCACCGTCCCAGTACCCAGAATCCAACACTCCTATCGGACACAATAGAGACTACAACATGGTGCCCTTCCTGCCCCTCCGCAGGAACAGAGAATACTTCATCTCCAGCAAGGACCTGGGATATGAATACTCCTATCTGCTAGATCCCAGTAAGTGCTGCCTGTCTGACTGACTGACTCAATTCTACATTGAACCTTTTCATACATGGAGGAGGGGTAGTAAATGATGATTTATCTTTCCATCTATTTCCCCTACTCGTCTCTCTCTCTACTCTCTTCCTCTTCACCGCTACCCACTCCACTTCCTGTTTCTCTCTTCGCTTCTTCTCTTCCCATCTCTCTCTACTACATCGTCCTCTCCTCCCCTTTCCCCTCGATTCTCTTTCTCATCCCCCCTTCTTTCTTTTCTCCTTTCTCCTTTTGTCTCTCTTCTGACCCCAGACCAGCAGCTAGTCGAGTCCATGGGCCCCTACCTGGAACAGCTGCGGGCTGCATGGCCCTGGATACTAGGGGCAGGGATCTTGGGGGCCCTGGTTGCTATGATTGTGGCTGTGGTTGCCAAGACTGCTGTCAGGTTGAGAATGTTCCCTCTCTCTGAGAGACATCCCCTCATCGTCGACAGTGACACACAGGACTACCACACCACCATATGAAGATGTGACGAAAGCAACACACAGGCATAATGTCAGGCCCTTGTCCTGTACTATTGTCACTCTTTTATTATCTTGAATTATGCCTTATCGCCTTATTGTCTTGTGCTGCAATGTCAGGAACTGAAGCCTAAGGATTTTACTCTCTTACACTTGTGTAGTGTGACGTAACTATAAACTTGAAACTTGAAACATACACAACACATCTCAATAAAGCTGTGAAAATAAAGTAGCTTATTTTCCGCTGTTACACCTGACATGTTTTCAGACCAGTAGCTATACTGTGCAGATGAAGGTGAGGAGAGGAGACGCAGAGAGGGTGAGGAGCGAAAGCTGTGAAACATTTGTTTTGGCACTTTGGTGTCAATGAGGAGGATACAGTCGTTTTCCGAACCTTTGATTTCACTGTAATAATTCAATCTCATAGGATACAGAAAAGATGGCACAATAGTGTGACAATAGAAAATACCCTCCAAAGATGTTACAGTACAGCAACACTGATTGCATTTATTTTGGGATTATTATCTTGAATAGTCATTGTATTTGCAGCCTACATGTTTGGAATACAATAAAGCATAATTTGAAACTGTGCAATGGCATTCTTGGTCCAAATGCAATGTTTCGTCTATATACTGATATATAGGATACCTGATATATTGCAACCAAATTCATATTGCAGGTTTGAGGGCCCCTAATAAATGAATGTACCGTTGCTGTTATGTCTGGCTGTACATGATGGCCTACATGACGGTGTGCTTTTTTTTTGCCTACAGTATCATCAATTAATGGCTAAAAACAGATCCAATAAAAATAAATATTAAAACGAGCATTCAATGTGTAAACAAGTTAAGGAAAAGTGCGCCATTAGATGTGGGGGTGTTGCCCTTGTCGGCCACCGTACTAGATGGCGCGAAGATTAAAATAAATAAATAAACAATCACGGGTAACGAGTTTCACCTGACCCAATATTACGCCATCTTGGGACTATTTAAACTCCACCTGGACGTGGAGGAGAATTATAATCATATACTTGATTGTCGAGGAGAGTCTCAAGTTACCAGTCGACGTCCACGATGCCTACCAAGAATGTTGTTGACGACCGCATGAGCAAGTTCAAAAACAAAGGGAAAGAGCCCGCGGTGAGCGAACTTCTCCATTATAACTTATATATCGTTTCACTTTTCATCGCTTAACACTAGAACAAGCACTACACCAACTCGTGAGCTTAGAATTCTACGGTTCTATCTCCGTTTAGAATGAGAAGGTTCTATCTCCGTTTAGAATGATAAGGTTCTATCTCCGTTTAGAATGAGAAGGTTCTATCTCCGTTTAGAATGAGAAGGTTCTATCTCCGTTTAGAATGATAAGGTTCTATCTCCGTTTAGAATGAGAAGGTTCTATCTCCGTTTAGAATGAGAATGTTCTATCTCCGTTTAGGGCAGTTCAGAGATATTGAGCGTCAAAGTTTTTACATTCCATTATGTTTTGTGAGATGGAACCTTTGTATTTTATTAATTACTAACTAAAATGTCAACATTTTAAAAATAACACCACACAGGCATTAATAAACACCTAATGGATCAGATTATGTAAAAAACTCAATTTTGACCAAAAATGGAGATATAACCTTATCATTCTAAGCTCACGAACTGTCGAATCTTATTTCAAATTGGAAAGTGGCAGTTAAATCTAAGTGACAGTTGACACTAGAACAGCCGTGCCTACTGACCTACAAGAGCTACGAACCTACCTAACAGAGTGTGTATGTCGTGTGATGTGTGTATCTTAAACTGCGAAGACAATTGTCATCTTCTTGCACTTGAATAGCATTAAGGTTGATGCAGGCTCACTAGTCAGCTATAATATATACAATTTTTATATGAAAACACCTGCTAGCATGCTAATTTCACACGTAATTCGCTCCTGAATCGTCGATGGCCCTGCCAGGATTTGGCAGCTGCCAGGTTTTGGCATGACACCGCCTCTTTAAAATGCTAACCTGCTACTTACACACAAAGACCACTAGTACTCACATGGCTGATTAAGTGTTAAACTGTTAAACTTGATTTGTTCTCACCTGTAGAAACTCCGTGAGCGCAGGATTGCCGAGTGCGTCGAGCTGCGCAAAGCTCACAAGAACGAGAACATTCTGAAGAGGAGAAACATCTCTGTCATGGCAGAGGACGAGGTCTTCAGTCCTGAACTCAACACCGATAATCAAGAGGTACAATTAACGGTGCTGCTCAGTTTAAACTACAGACACGTTTGTGTCGAACATGTACCGTACATTGAAAGACCCTAACCATGGTTACAATGAATGGTGTCCTATTGGACAGTGGATTGAAGCATTGGAACAAACCCTCACTAATTGGAAATGTCTGTTTTGTGTAGTTGGACGTGAGAGAGTAAGTAAAGACAGTATCTGACTGCATTGCCCACAGCAACCCAATATTCAATTAGAATGATGTTATGATTTGATATGAATTCAATGTATACCTCTTATTAAATTAGAAATACTCTGGTTGTTATATTTGCCTTTTGGTTGACAGCAAAAGAGGTAGAGAGGAGGATAGAGAGGGAGAGAAGGAGAGAGAGCAGGATGGTGTCGGCACACGAGAGAGAGAGAGAGAGCAAGAACCAGGTGAGAAAGTGTCAAGACCACATAAGTAGAACCGATGGTTCTTGAGCCTAACGGCCCTTAGGGGGCAGGAGCCTATCTCCTGTTTCTGTAGCGTGAGGCAGCTTGATGTACAAGTACAGTCCCCCCCAAGGCAGCAAACACTGGTGTAGATGCATACTGTATGCATAAGTGAGTGTGGTGGTGCTTATGGGGTGTCGCTACGGGACAGGTGTCGCTCTGACTGGGAGGGCAAAATCACAGTATACCCACTAGAAAAAACTAGACTACACCACTGTGTCCTAGGTTATTTTGGCGACTATTGAGGACATCATTGGCCTGGTGAACAGCGACTGCAAGGACCAGCAGACCCGAGGTTGTCAGGCGGCCAGGTAGGATATTAGTTAAATGCCAGTATTTATAAGCATCTGAAAAAACTGTTTGTGTTGGTTGTCATGAGGTGAGAAGGGGTTGACACTTGACAGTTACTTGAACTTAACAAGCAGCTAGTCTCCTTGAAAAGCCATGAAGCTGAAATGTCAGACGGAGTAAGTCCCACTGCCTGTCACACAGTAACCCCTTGTCCTCTGTAGGAAGCTGCTGTCTCGTGAGCGCAACCCTCCCCTGAAAGAGATTGTGGATGCAGGACTGCTCTCACGCTTTGTGGAGTTCTTGGGCCTCGATGAGCCTTCCCTGCAGTTTGAGGCAGCATGGGCACTCACTAACATTGCATCTGGAACTTCCTGGCACACGCAGAAGGTGTGTTGACTATGCATGTGGAAATACACACTAACACCAGTTGGTTATAGGTTCTCCTTAGGAGTGAGTGTCTTGAGTTCCCATGGTAGAACTCCCTGGCTCGGACTAACTGATTATGTGGCCTAATTAACCTACTTAAGTAGGATTGACTAGATGGAAGACAACATGGTAGATTGCACACTTCACCTCTCCCAACAGGTGGGCAAGTGGGGAGTTTGGAATTGAGATGTTGTGTTTTTAGGTGGTAGAGCACGGGGCAGTGCCTGCCTTCATCACCCTGCTGGCGTCACCCATGCTACACATCAGTGAACAGGCTGTCTGGGCTCTGGGCAACATTGCAGGTATGCATATTGACTTTAGAACGGTGATTTACTTTCTAATCTTGCCATCTAATTCCCGCCAGTATACACAAATGTATGTACTCACTGCAATGCAAGTCGCTCTGGATAAAAGTGTCAGCTAAATGGCCTATTTAAGTTGGATTTTTCCTGTCAGGTGATGGTGCAGCCTATCGTGATGCGCTGATCGAGTGCAACGTCATCCCTGCCCTGTTGGCTCGCCTCACCCCAGACACTCCTGTAAGCCCATCTTCTGTAGGATTCCTTATGTAGTTCTGTTCATACAGATTAAATAAAGTAACTGTGGGTGTGGGGTATTCTCTTACACTAGTGACTTCCTCTTATTGTCTCCTTCCACCTTAACTGATTAAAAAAAGAAAATAATTGTAAGTGTGTTAGCAGGCTAGCTGCATGCCTGACTTGCCTTCACCTGGTTGTTAACATGTCCTTTGAATGTGAATTAAAGGGAACAAAATTATTTGTCCCCACCCAGGTGGGCTACCTGCGTAACCTGACTTGGACCCTGTCCAACCTCTGCCGGAACAAGAACCCCTTCCCACCCCTCTCTGCAGTTCAGCAGGTGTGTATTTACAGCCATATCTTATAGTATAGTATGTGACAGCAGCTGGTGAAACAGTTGGTGAATAAAAGTCTGAACATTTCAGACTTGTTTGCTGACTTGTTGCCGCTTTCACCAGCTGCTGTTACATATGATTTGGCCGACTTGACACCATGTGCCTGTCTTGAGTATTCCATTCATGGCATGGATGTTCCAACTGTTCAGTCGGTAAGCTTGGTTTAAACGAGTGCTTTATGCCATTATTGCCTGCTTAACCATGCAAGGTCCCCTGAGAAAGACTTCTCTTCTATGCCAGGTGTTGCCCTCTCTGATCCAGCTGCTACACCTCAGTGACAAGGACATCCTGTCTGATGCATGCTGGGCCATATCCTACCTCACAGATGGGTCCAATGACCGCATTGACATTGTGGCGAAGACTGGCATAATCCCTCGCCTGGTGGCTCTCATGGACTTTGAGGAGCTCACAATAGTGGTAAAGTGTGGGGGTCGGGGGGCGGGTGGAGAGAATGTGATGGTTACATTGCCTACCTTTTAACAGATGTGAAGCACTGATGACCAGGGTTTAATACCAGTTGGTCACGAGTGCATTAACATGACGCCAGGGAGTGATGCACCTAACTGGTTGTTGCTGAAAAAAGTTTTATGGTTTACTTTTTAGATTTACTGTTCAGTTTAATAAAACAAGGTCTCCTTCTGCAGACCCCTGCACTGCGCGCCATAGGGAACATAGTGAGCGGTTCGGACGTACAGACTCAGATGGCCATCGATGCTGGGGTTCTGTCAGCCCTGCCTAAGCTGATGAGACACTCCAAGGCCAGTGTGCAGAAGGAGGCGGCATGGGCTGTGTCCAACATCGCAGCAGGTCCCTGTCAGCAAATACAGCAACTACTCACCTGTGGTCTGCTTCCCCCACTCATCGACCTACTCCGGAACGTGAGTTAAGCCTGCATGTGAACACAGCTCTGTGCTGCAGTCAGACTGTTCTTTTTTTAGCATTTGATTGTAAAATGAAATCCACTGTTCTGTGAAGGGAGACATTGGAGCCTTTATTCACCCTGCTTCTTTCTCAGGGGGACTTTAAAACTCAGCGGGAGGCAGTGTGGGCCATTACCAACTTCACCAGCGGGGGCACTGTGGAGCAGGTGGTACAGCTGGTGCAGACTGGTGGGCTGGAGGCCATA
This sequence comes from Nansenia antarctica, assembly GCF_963989245.1. Taxonomy (NCBI): domain Eukaryota; kingdom Metazoa; phylum Chordata; class Actinopteri; order Argentiniformes; family Microstomatidae; genus Nansenia; species Nansenia antarctica. The sequence goes on along the minus strand of NC_137693.1, from coordinate 4,670,216 downwards.
CTGAACCTGCTGACGGTCAAAGATGCCAAAACCATCCTGGTCATACTGGATGCCATCAACAACATCTTTATGGTGAGATTAACTCTGCATAGGGGAGATACTGTTCTCTCACCCCCCCCATAACTGCTAATTTTCCCCTCATTCTCTTGTCAATCCCTGTTTCCTTTCCCAGGCGTCTGAGAAGGTTGGAGAGACTGAGAAGCTGTGTCTGTTGGTCGAGGAGTTGGGAGGGTTGGACCGCATTGAGTTGCTGCAGAACCATGAGAACAACACTGTTTACCGGGCTGCCCAGAGCCTCATTGAGAAGTATTTCACTGACGTGAGTTATGCCGACTTTGATCATCCGAATTCTGATCTTTTACTCTGAGGTTGAGGCACATGCTAGTTACTGGCTGCGTCATGTGAAATCCCACTGAGAAGTTTCATTGATTGGAAAGGTGGCCGACTAGGATGCAACTTCCCTATGGAAGTAATGCTAGAAATGTTCCCCTTTGTTCCAGACCTTGATTAGTTGAGTGAGCCTGTACTCCGTTTAGGACTTTTGCCACCCCTGCACATGTCAAGCTGAAAGTCTAATGCTATGCCATTTTGTGTCTCTTGAATTAGTCTACTGGGACGATTGTGGATTCACATTCCATCTGTATTATAGCACCTGAACTGGTGGGATGGCTCATGTGTATATTTGACTGCTGCTCGTGTCATGATTCTCTTTCACTTAGGAGGAGGGCGATTGTCTGAAGACAGAGGCCACAGAGTCTGCCTTCCTGTTCCACGCCCCGGAGGTCAATACCTTTAAGTTTTAGTAACTCACCAACTGGGTTTTGATGTTTTGTATACTTGAATGTTGAAATGGAAAATGAATAAAGTAATATTTTTGCAATGAACACCCTCATCACCCTCATCATCGTCGACAGTGACACACAGGACTACCACACCACCATATGAAGATGTGACGAAAGCAACACACAGGCATAATGTCAGGCCCTTGTCCTGTACTATTGTCACTCTTTTATTATCTTGAATTATGCCTTATCGCCTTATTGTCTTGTGCTGCAATGTCAGGAACTGAAGCCTAAGGATTTTACTCTCTTACACTTGTGTAATGTGACATAACTATAAACTTAAACATACACGGATACATACGCAACACATCTCAATAAAGCTGTGAAAATAAAGTCGCTTATTTTCCGCTGTTACACCTGACATGTTTTCAGACCAGTAGCTATACTGTGCAGATGAAGGTGAGGAGAGGAGACGCAGAGAGGGTGAGGAGCGAAAGCTGTGAAACATTTGTTTTGGCACTTTGGTGTCAATGAGGAGGATACAGTCGTTTTCCGAACCTTTGATTTCACTGTAATAATTCAATCTCATAGGATACAGAAAAGATGGCACAATAGTGTGACAATAGAAAATACCCTCCAAAGATGTTACAGTAGCCTACAGTAACACTGATTGCATTTAGTTTTGGATTATTATCTTGAATAGTCATTCATTGTATTTGCAGCCTACATGTATGGAATACAATAAAGCATAATTTGAAACTGTGCAATGGCATTCTTGGTCCAAATGTAATGTTTCGTCTATATACTGATATATAGGATACCTGATATATTGCAACCAAATTCATATTGCAGGTTTGAGGGCCCCTAATAAATGAATGTACCGTTGCTGTTATGTCTGGCAGTACATGATGGCCTACATGACGGTGTGCTTTTTTTTGTTGCCTACAGTATCATAGGCTAAAAACAGATCCAACAAAAATAAATATTAAAACGAGCATTCAATGTGTAAACAAGTTAAGGAAAAGTGCGCCATTAGATGTGTGGGTGTAGCCCTTGTCGGCCACCGTACTAGATGGCGCGAAGATTAAAATAAATAAATAAACAATCACGGCTAACGAGTTTCACCTGACCCGATATTACGCCATTTTGGGACTATTTAAACTCCACCTGGACGTGGAGGAGCATTATAATCATATACTTGATTGTCGAGGAGAGTCTCAAGTTACCAGTCAACGTCCACGATGCCTACCAAGAATGTTGTTACCGATGACCGCATGAGCAAGTTCAAAAACAAAGGGAAAGAGCCCGCGGTGAGCGAACTTATCAATTATAATGTATTATGATGATTATTGTTTCGCTTTTCATCGCTTAACACTAGAACAGCACTACACCAACTCGTGACGTTAGAATGATAAGGTTCTATCTCCGTTTAGAATGATAAGGTTCTATCTCCGTTTAGAATGATAAGGTTCTATCTCCGTTTAGAATTATAAGGTTCTATCTCCGTTTAGGGCAGTTCAGAGATATTGAGCGTCAAAGTTTTTACATTCCATTATGTTTTGTGAGATGGAACCTTTGTATTTTATTAATTACTAACTAAGAAATGTCAACATTTTAAAAATAACACCACACAGGCATTAATAAACACCCAATGGATCAGATTTGATAAAAAAAAACTCAATTCTGACAAATGGAGATGGAACCTTATAATTCTAACGTCATGAGCTGTCGAATCTTATTTCAAATGTGAAAGTGGCAGTTACATCTAAGTGACAGTTGACACTAGAACAGCCGTGCCTACCAGCCGTGCCTACCAACCTACAAGAGCTACTAACCTACCTAACAGAGTGTGTATACGTGTGATGTGTGTATCTTAAACTGCGAAGACAATTGTAATCTTCTTGCACTTGAATAGCATTAAGGTTGATGCAGGCTCACTAGTCAGCTATAATATATACCATTTTTATATGAAACCACAGTCTGCTAGCATGCTAATTTCACACGTAATTCGCTCCTGAATCGTTGATGGCCCTGCCAGAATTTGGCAGCTGCCAGGTTTTGGCATGACACCGCCTCTTTAAAATGCTAACCTGCTACTTACACACATAGTGGATAGTGGATATAGCCTTTATTTATGTAAACCAGCTCTTTTTCCCTTGTTTTTAGTATTTTTTTCCTAGCACCAGGGGAGCCCCCCCTCCCAAATTTCGTTGTATGGTACCTGTACTATATTAATGACAAAGACCATTCATTCAAAGACCACTAGTACTCACAGGGCTGATTAAGTGTTAAACTGTTAAACTTGATTTGTTCTCACTTGTAGAAACTCCGTGAGCGCAGAATTGCCGAGTGCGTTGAGCTACGCAAAGCTCACAAGAACGAGAACATTCTGAAGAGGAGAAACATCTCTGTCATGGCAGAGGACGAGGTCTTCAGTCCTGAACTCAACACCGATAATCAAGAGGTACAATTAACAGTGCTGCTCAGTTTAAACTACAGACACGTTTGTGTCGAACATGTACATTGAAAGACCCTAACCATGGTTACAATGAATGGTGTCCTACCCGCAGTGGTGTAGTCTACGTGATACGCAGGACTACGCCGTATACCCACTAGGAAAGGCCAAGGATTTGCGTATACCCACTAAAAAATGTACGAGGATACGTAACAGCGTTTTGTGACAGAACTTTCACACTTTTATTCATAAAATTCACCCCGTCTGTGTTACGAAGCACTTACTTCGAACTTTCTGACATGTTTGTTATCGCATAACCAGTCGTTCAGAATGCTCTCAGTATTTCCCCTACAATTGCCTTGGGGTGGGCGGGCCAGACCAACCTCCACACTTCGCTTCGTGCCGCGCTGGAGAATGGTTTTGTTTTTGTTTTGTGTGCGCGTGCGACGCGAGAGTTTTTGCAGGGTGAAAGCTCTGCAGAAGAAAGTAAGCAAGTTGAAACGTTAGCAAATATAATTACTGTGTTCTGACAGAGAAAGTTGGTTCAAATTAGTCGTTATTATTGTGATTAGAAAGTGTCTGATTATAGTTTCATGGTGTGAATAATAGTGTCAAAGAACTAGCAAGCTAGCTAGCTCAGAGGTGACTAGATGAGCTAGTCTCCTGCACACATACCAGCTAAAGAGCTAACTGGATGCCCTTTATTATTTTACTTAAAGTAGATATACAATCTTTCTTATTCTGCTAGAATTGGGCTTTATGGTAATACCATAATGGTATATGTACAGTAGATTGAAGCATTGGCACAAACCCTCACTCATTGGAAATGTTTTTCTTACAGGTGAGAGAGTAAGTAAAGACAGTATCTGACTCTATTGCCCACAGCAACCCAATATTCAATTAGAATGATGTTATGATTTGATATGAATTCAATGTATACCTCTTATTAAATTAGAAATACTCTGGTTGTTATATTTGCCTTTTGGTTGACAGCAAAAGAGGGAGAGAGGAGGATAGAGAGGGAGAGAAGGAGAGAGAGCAGGATGGTGTCGGCACACGAGAGAGAGAGAGAGAGCAAGAACCAGGTGAGAAAGTGTCAAGACCACATAAGTAGAACCGATGGTTCTTGAGCCTAACGGCCCTTAGGGGGCAGGAGCCTATCTCCTGTTTCTGTAGCGTGAGGCAGCTTGATGTACAAGTACAGTCCCCCCCAAGGCAGCAAACACCGGTGTAGATGCATACTGTATGCATAAGTGAGTGTGGTGGTGCTTATGGGGTGTCGCTACGGGACAGGTGTCGCTCTGACTGGGAGGGCAAAATCACAGTATACCCACTAGAAAAAACTAGACTACACCACTGTGTCCTAGGTTATTTTGGCGACTATTGAGGACATCATTGGCCTGGTGAACAGCGACTGCAAGGACCAGCAGACCCGAGGTTGTCAGGCGGCCAGGTAGGATATTAGTTAAATGCCAGTATTTATAAGCATCTGAAAAAACTGTTTGTGTTGGTTGTCATGAGGTGAGAAGGGGTTGACACTTGACAGTTACTTGAACTTAACAAGCAGCTAGTCTCCTTGAAAAGCCATGAAGCTGAAATGTCAGACGGAGTAAGTCCCACTGCCTGTCACACAGTAATCCCTTGTCCTCTGTAGGAAGCTGCTGTCTCGTGAACGCAACCCTCCTCTGAAAGAGATTGTAGATGCAGGACTGCTCTCACGCTTTGTGGAGTTCCTGGGCCTCGATGAACCTTCCCTGCAGTTTGAGGCAGCATGGGCACTCACTAACATTGCATCTGGAACTTCCTGGCACACGCAGAAGGTATGTTGACTATGCATGTGGAAATACACACTAACACCAGTTGGTTATAGGAGTGAGTGTCTTGAGTTCCCATGGTAGAACTCCCTGGCTCGGACTAACTGATTATGTGGCCTAATTAACCTACTTAAGTAGGATTGACTAGATGGAAGACAACATGGTAGATTGCACACTTCACCTCTCCCAACAGGTGGGCAAGTGGGGAGTTTGGAATTGAGATGTTGTGTTTTTAGGTGGTAGAGCACGGGGCAGTGCCTGCCTTCATCACCCTGCTGGCGTCACCCATGCTACACATCAGTGAACAGGCTGTCTGGGCTCTGGGCAACATTGCAGGTAATGCATATTGACTTTAGAACGGTGATTTACTTTCTAATCTTGCCATCTAATTCCCGCCAGTATACACAAATGTATGTACTCACTGCAATGTAAGTCGCTCTGGATAAAAGTGGCAGCTAAATGGCCTATTTAAGTTGGATTTTTCCTGTCAGGTGATGGTGCAGCCTATCGTGACGCGCTGATCGAGTGCAACGTCATTCCTGCCCTGTTGGCTCGCCTCACCCCAGACACTCCTGTAAGCCCATCTTCTGTAGGATTCCTTATGTAGTTCTGTTCATACAGATTAAATAAAGTAACTGTGGGTGTGGGGTATTCCAATACACTAGTGACTTCCTCTTATTGTCTCCTTCCACCTTAACTGATTTAAAAAAGAAAATAATTGTAAATGTGTTAGCAGGCTAGCTGCATGCCTGACTTGCCTTCACCTGGTTGTTAACATGTCCTTTGAGTGTGAATTAAAGGAAACAAAATGACTTGTCCCCACCCAGGTGGGCTACCTGCGTAACCTGACTTGGACCCTGTCCAACCTCTGCCGGAACAAGAACCCCTTCCCACCCCTCTCTGCAGTTCAGCAGGTGTGTATTTAGAGCCATATCTTGTATAGTATGTGACAGCAGCTGGTGAAACAGTTGGTGAATAAAAGTCTGAACATTTCAGACTTGGTTGCTGACTTGTTGCCGCTTTCACCAGCTGCTGTCACATATGATTTGGCCAACTTGACACCATGTGCCTGTCTTGAGTATTCCATTCATGGCATGGAGGTTCCAACTGTTCAGTCGGTAAGCTTGGTTTAAACGAGTGCTTTATGCCGTTATTGCCTGCTTAACCATGCAAGGTCCCCTGAGAAAGACTTCTCTTCTATGGCAGGTGTTGCCCTCTCTGATCCAGCTGCTACACCTCAGTGACAAGGACATCCTGTCTGATGCATGCTGGGCCATATCCTACCTCACAGATGGGTCCAATGACCGCATTGACATTGTGGCGAAGACTGGCATAATCCCTCGCCTGGTGGCTCTCATGGACTTTGAGGAGCTCACAATAGTGGTAAAGTGTGGGGAGGGGGCGGGTGGAGAGAATGTGATGGTTACATTGCCTACCTTTAACAGATGTGAAGCACTGATGACCAGGGTTTAATACCAGTTGGTCACGAGTGCATTAACATGACGCCAGGGAGTGATGCACCTGACTGGTTGTTGCTGAAAAAAGATTTATGGTTTACTTTTTAGATTTACTGTTCAGTATAATAAAACAAGGTCTCTTTCTGCAGACCCCTGCACTGCGCGCCATAGGGAACATCGTGAGCGGTTCGGACGTACAGACTCAGATGGCCATCGATGCTGGGGTTCTGTCAGCCCTGCCTAAGCTGATGAGACACTCCAAGGCCAGTGTGCAGAAGGAGGCGGCATGGGCTGTGTCCAACATCGCAGCAGGTCCCTGTCAGCAAATACAGCAACTACTCACCTGTGGTCTGCTTCCCCCACTCATCGACCTACTCCGGAACGTGAGTTAAGCCTGCATGTGAACACAGCTCTGTGCTGCAGTCAGACTGTTCTTTTTTAGCATTTGATTGTAAAATAAAATCCACTGTTTGTTCTGTGAAGGGAGACATTGGAGCCTTTATTCACCCTGCTTCTTTCTCAGGGGGACTTTAAAACTCAGCGGGAGGCAGTGTGGGCCATTACCAACTTCACCAGCGGGGGCACTGTGGAGCAGGTGGTACAGCTGGTGCAGACTGGTGGGCTGGAGGCCATACTGAACCTGCTGACGGTCAAAGATGCCAAAACCATCCTGGTCATACTGGATGCCATCAACAACATCTTTATGGTGAGATTAACTCTGCATAGGGGAGATACTGTTCTCTCACCCCCCCCCATAACTACTAATTTTTCCCTCATTCTCTTGTCAATCCCTGTTTCCTTTCCCAGGCGTCTGAGAAGGTTGGAGAGACCGAGAAGCTGTGTCTGTTGGTCGAGGAGTTGGGAGGGTTGGACCGCATAGAGTTGCTGCAGAACCATGAGAACAACACTGTTTACCGGGCTGCCCAGAGCCTCATTGAGAAGTATTTCACTGACGTGAGTTATGCCGACTTTGATCATCTGAATTCTGATCTTTTACTCTGAGGTTGAGGCACATGCTAGTTACTGGCTGCGTCGTGTGAAATCCCACTGAGAAGTTTCATTGATTGGAAAGGTGGCCGACTAGGATGCAACTTCCCTATGGAAGTAATGCTAGAAATGTTCCCCTTTGTTCCAGACCTTGATTAGTTGAGTGAGCCTGTACTCCGTTTAGGACGTTTGCCACCCCTGCACATGTCAAGCTGAAAGTCTAATGCTATGCCATTTTGTGTCTCTTGAATTAGTCTACTGGGACGATTGTGGATTCACATTCCATCTGTATAGCACCTGAACTGGTGGGATGGCTCATGTGTATATTTGACTGCTGCTCGTGTCATGATTCTCTTTCACTTAGGAGGAGGGCGATTGCCTGAAGACTGAGGCCACAGAGTCTGCCTTCCTGTTCCACGCCCCTGAGGTCAATACCTTTAAGTTTTAGTCAATCACCAACTGGGTTTTGATGTTTTGTATACTTGAAATGGAAAATGAATAAAGTAATGTTTTTGCAATGAACACCCTCATTACTCTTGTTTTTGCATCGAGTTAAGCATGAAATCCTCAAGGCTGCTAAACATTAGACTCTGTAAATTTGTTCTGGGCCCCTGGCAAGAGGTAACCTATGGCCCAATGTGTTTCCCTTGGCACAGTCATGTAATGACTACAGTAGTTCCCATAAATTCTCTTTGATCTGGGGTACCAACGGGGAGAAATGTCTGACCCTCTGTAGGCGATGCATATTTTCACAACACATTTCTCACTCCTTTTGTCGGCCACTACTCTGACTCAATCAATTCTAATGATCGTACACTGCCCACTGATGGGGTTAGTCTGGTGTTGGTGCCCTCTACTGGGTCAATTACCTCACACTAAATTGACGAAGAGCTGAAGAGGGCAGACTTGCTAGCATGTAGTGAGTCATCCCACAGAATTACTAAATGGATACTGCACATGGTGGTTTCTGTCCATGCTCATCACATCCAAAATTGATTAACATTTTTTTTATCATGAAAGATGCTGCTCTTTCAGACTCATTTAATTGGAAAACTTTATTTTTGATAGAGTACAATGGTTCCTGATGAATTACAGCCTCACCGGTCGTCTACAATTTAGTTTGTTCAGCTGGTGGGATTTAACATTCAGACATCCCATGGCTTCTATTCATAAGATGGAACAGGCAATCGTGAATTCAATAATTCAACTAAAATACATGCTGGCTGTTCAATTTGAATACATACCATATTTGCAGTGAAATGGAAAGGTGTATGCAGGCCATGTTTTATTCAACAGTATATAAAATATCTTTGCACTGACATCAATCTTCATGAGATGAGGATCTTAGACAGGCACGTTGAAAACTGGAAACATTGATGTGAACAAACTGAAACATTGATGTGAACAACTGAATCCAGGGTATATACAGGATTGGGGTAGTGGTGGGGTACATTGAGGGGTAGTGGTGGTCTAGTGAGGGGTAGTGGTGGTCTAGTAGTGGATAGTGAGTTGGACTTGTGATCGGAAGGTTGTGAGTTCAAATCCCGCCTGAAACCACACCACTACTAGTGTGCCCTTGAGTAAGGCACTTAGCCCTCAGTTACTCCAGGGGGAATGTCCCTGTAATTCGTAATTGTAAATCGCTTTGGATTAAAAGCGTCTGCTAAATGGCAAAATTAATTAATTAATTTCAATACCTTTCTAAGACTTTTTAAAGACCTTGTCAACATTTTTCCAGACCTCACCGCCACTTCGAGCTGTAACCATTTACATCAATGAGACCTTTAACTTAACAGTTTTAGTTTGCAATAGACTAGACCACTCATACAACAGACTTTCCGGTTCATCTTTGTTTTTTAATAAAACTAATAAATTCACAAAGTTTTACTAAACGTTTTTAGGACTCAAACTCTTTGGACAGTCTAATTCAGAAAAATACCTACAAAATTCAAGACCTCATACAATCGTGATAAGACTTTTTAATACTTATTAAGGGTCTTGATTTTCCCAAAATGTATTTATCAACTTTTGAATGAATGAATGAATGGTCTTTATTGTCATTGCTACAGTACAGGTACCAAACAACGACATTTAGGAGGGGTGGCTCCCCTGGTGTTAGGAAAAAAAAAAAAAAAAAAACGTTTAAAAAAATCCCAAGGGAAGGAGCTGGTTTACATAAATACTTTTCAAGACACCGGATATACCCTGTGAATCATTATCAGTTCAGCCATTTGATTTTTACACCATTTCATGCAAACTCTCCAGAAATGAAACAAATGTGGAATGCAAAAGGATGAAAGAGCAAAGTGCTAAAGGAGACATTCAAATGACATTGGCCACATACAAAAAGATCTGAGGTTTCAATGTCTTTTAAAGAGGCAGCAGAAAGAAATGGAATTCAACCACTGCACACTCATTAAAAGAGCACAGATGGAAATTATTTTGATCTGCTCCCATGCAATGAGTATGATTGGTCCTATGAGATGGAGCCCGGCGGCTCGGTCCAAAGCTAGGGGATAACCAGAGACACAATCAGTCCAAAATCAACCTCTTTACCCTAACCCCCCTGATGTGTAGATCTGAGGAATTAGCTAATGAAATTAAAGATCCACATTATTACCATATAGCCTAGGTGGAATGTCCACCATATTGCTTACATCAATCCAGTCCTTTCAGATCTACACATGTGCCTAGGAAGTAGGGGCTCGGGGCGGGTTTGGAATTGTGCATTTACAGTGGTATCCCTGCAGAGAAAATCCTTAACGAGAGCAAGGATGAGAGGAGAGTGTGTGTGTGACTTGGGTTCTAGCAGACATGTACGGTACTCCTCATCTTCATTCATCCTCACTTTCCTCCTCACTCTCACTCTCTCCATCCTCCTTCTCTTGCTCCTTGGGTGGGCTGACGGGGGGAGGCAGGTCGAGTCGCGCCCAGAACATGGGCTCCGATTTCTTCATGGCGATCTCTATTTTAGCTGCCATCATGTTCACTACGCTCTTACTCATGTCAATCACCTGCGAACAGGAGAATAGGGAACAGGTGAACAATTCAGATTGACAGCAAAATTATAACAAAACATAACTTGTCTATATCACTTAAGAGCATTTGGTCCATATTTAGATTCACGTTGTAAGCACTATGGACTGAAAGTTGACTGCATTCGGGTTATCATTACTAGTACCATCATCATCATCATCATTACAGTGAGTGTGACATGAAGTGTACTTGGCTGTTTTGAGGCACCAGTGGAAAACGACTTACTCCCCACAAACTGATCTTCTGCTCAAATTCCTTCTCGCCTTCAAAAATGATGCGAATGTTGATCTGCAGGGTCAAAAGAAAACACATTTAGACCAATAACCATCAAGAATCGTCAAGAAGTGCATGGATATTGCTCTTGCTGGTGGAGGACTGTGGTTAAGGGACCATTAGTGCAATCTACTTGACAGTCAATATCAGGAAAAGAGGCTACCAGACTTTTAAAAACGATCTTCTTGCTATTCAATGCACACTGGTAGGGAATAGTGTTGTACATTTCAGAAAATTTGATACAAATATTCTGGGAAATCCACACCTGAGGACCCCTCACTCACCGTAGAGCAGTTCCCCTCCACGAAGCTCATCTCTGGGATGGAGTTCTTGGCATAGATGGAGATGATGACCTGTGCTCCAGTCTGGTGCCAGTCAAACCGACACGGCACCACCTTCTTACCCTGGAGGGAAAACAGAGAAACCAGTTAGGAGCTACAATCTTGACCTCACCGCCGTCAGCCACGCTTTTCTTTATTTGGCCTTGGTGCACCAGTGACAACGTGGTGGAGTTAGAGGGGATTGACACATGATCTCTTCATTCTGCTTTTATGAAGGAAAAAAAACCTGCACTCAATCGAAATACTCTTCAATTATTTAATGCATTCGCAGAAGAGAACGCATTTCAAGGACAAGAACGGACATGTTAAGGTGAACACCGAATTTCGCAGAGTAAAGTAAGCTAAGTACGCACTTAGCCCTCAAATTACTCCGGGGAGACTGTCCCTGTAATCTCTAAATGTAAGTCGCTTTGGATAAAAGCATCTGCTAAATGATTAAAATGTAAACATAAATGATTTTATTTTAATCCTGCACCTGAGGAATTTTGTATGATCGAGTCGAGAATGGCATTCCCAAACATGACTCTTCAACCCCTCTCTCTCACACACACACACACACACACACACACACACACACACACACACACCGTGTCCTTCTTCCTCCATAGGTGGGTACCCCTGGTGCAGCCCTCCTGAGAGAGAAAGGTGTCGAAGTCAGAGGTTTTCCTTTTACAGCAGGTCCAGTACTTCATCCTGGGAGAAAAGGGAACACGTGCATGATCAATAACTGACATCTCATTCTGCCACATCTGCTTTTTGAGTAAAGGTCTCCAGATCCCTAAATGTGTGAGAATTCTCAAGATACTCTGAAATTCCATTCAGGAATGTTAATCATTATGGCTTTGCATTTTCTTTTGCTATTTCTAACTCTAAAGGGCTCTGCACACAGCGTGCGATTTCTGTTGCGCGTCAACGTTCCATTTTGAAGTTTGAATGGAAGTCTATGAGAACATACAACAGAAATTGCATCGCACGCTGTGTGCATTGGGATGCGATGTTTTACGATGTTCTCATAGACTTCCATTCAAACTTCAAAATGGAACGTTGACGCGCAACAGAAATCGCACGCTGTGTGCAGAGCCCTTAAGAATCAGTTTGCCATGTTAAGCCATTATAACAAAACTGACCCTTCGTGGAAGATGGGAAATCCCGCATGGTACATGCAGACCTCCTCATTAGTTGCTGGTCCATCAAAGGTCTGGGAAACAACACACAGAACAAATTCACGTCTACCGTTGCCCACACTGAAATATATAGGCGAACCACAAGGAGCCCAATTTGTATTAAAATTCACAATCAAAACAGCTATTCAACAAACATACTTTAGGAAATCATTTAAGTAGGTGATGAGGGGAATAATTCATATAAATACATCGTCAGGCACTTTTGAGACTCTCCCCCCCCCTTTTTTTTTCTTCTATTTACTAATATGAAGCGCAGTACCTTCCCACATCCTCCGTTTTTACAAGATGTTCCAACCTTAATCTCATCTCCATCCTCCTCTGAAAAGAAAAGAGGAAAAAAGGTAAGACTTTGTTGGTTAAAAAAAAAGAGAAGAAGAAGAAGACGTTCACTCCTTCTCTCCTTTCCTTCATCTGGGCTCAATGATGTGAATGAAGATGACAGGGAAAAGCAGATTCCCAGGAGAAGTCCACCACGTTGCCTTCACTGGTCCTGTCCGCTCAGATCAGAGCAGATGAAGGAGAGGAGAGGACACGCTTCTGTCCTCACCTTTCTTCTCAGTGGTACTGTCCTCTGTTATCTTCAGTTTCTCCAGAGCCTGCTTCAGAGAGGCAGAGATCTTCTGTTGCAGTCTCACCACCGGATCATCTGGACTAAAACAACAACCGGCGGAGTGGATAGTGAGTTGGACTGGTGATCAGAAGGTCATGAGTTCAAATCCCACCTGGGAACACCACCACTAGTGTGCCCTTGAGTAAGGCACTTAAGCCTAAGTTACTGCAGGGAGACTGTCCCTGTAATTTCTAATTGTAAGTCACTTTGGATAAAAGCGTCTGCTAAATGGTTTAAAAGGGAATTGATGTAACCACACTACTGTAGGAACATGAGCAGCCTAATTACATGATATAAAATAAAACATAATATACAAGTAAAACTGGGAGTATTTGAGAGGATTACATTAACAGAGCCTTAACTGTAAAAAGCCCTAACAGACTTATTTACAACTCAAAGTAAGTACCCTGCTCTCTGTATGGACTCCAGAGACTTTGGAGCTGGGATGATGAACTCTGGTTTCAGGTCGTCAGCATCTGTCTTCTCGGGTTTCACTGGTTCAGGGGGTCTCTCGTCGTTGTGGGGTGCTTTTGTGCAACCCTAGGAAAAGTCACAACAATACAGACAGTTTTACCTCTGTGCTGAAAGGGAGCTATTATTCTGGTGCAAATCTGTTTACAAACTCCATTAGCATCGTCATAACGACGGGCCCAAGGCTGAGGCAACATTTTTTACGTGGGTTATAATGTCTGTCCATTATGTGAAATTGATCAGACATAACTTTTGAGGAAATGAATGGCCATGATGGTGGTATTAACACTTACAGGGATGCTAAGAAAGTCTGAGAAGTCAGTTGTTCTCTTTTTACAGCAGGACCAACCCTGGGAAGATACAAGCAAGAGGGTCAGAGAACCAAGGGATTTTCAATCATTCCAGTACTGACAGTAAAAGTCTGTTAAAAGTTGATCACACAAACAGAAGCGTGCGTGTGTTTTACCTTCAACGCATCATGGAACACTGGGCCACCTGGGTGGTGGGTGCATGCATCTGAGAACACAAGGGACCATCATGTTATATAACACTGTCATCATCACTTTGACTAACCGACCTCAGTAAAGGGGGTAGGTAAGTAGAAGGTAAGTAGATAACTTAGCAATGTCAACAGCAAGTGACATTGGATATCATATCCCCATCATTCCCCACTCAAGAAACCGACACTAGCCAAGTTAGCTAGCAAGATAGATAGCTGGCTTAGCTCTGGGTAACTTACTTACACAATAAGTCAGGTCAAGCACTTTGATATGGTTCGTTATCGTTACCCAATCAAATGGAAAACAGAAAACAAATGACATTAGACACAGTTAGCTAGCGAAGGCAGCAGAGTTAGAGCTCCATGCTAGCTAGCTAGCTGCCCCCCCATTGATATGCCGGTTAGCTATGCTCTCTATGATCAAGTTAGCCAGGTTACATAGCTAGCTAGTTAGCTCATGACTTACCATCAGGGTTCTTGTCTGAGTCAAAGCGTTGTCCGCATCCTTTGTTGTAACACAAAAGCGACATGCTTACTAGAGTTAGCTCAATACAAGTCAAACAGTTTAATCTGATAATCTAGGCAAATTAATTTGCAGCACCTAAAATTCAGAGGCTGGTGAAAAGAGGTAGCTACTAGCTAACTATGTGTCTGCCTGCTGCATCCGGATTCCGGAAATGACCGACACGACTCGGGAAAGATCGGAGAACGACCAATAGAGTCGTTTCAGTTCGTTCGGAAAACTTCGGAAAACTTCGGAAAACTTCGGCATACGATAGTTCACCGCACTGACCAGCATCCAGCACATAATTACACCTGTCAAATGTGTCATTTTGAAAAGGTTATTAATGAAAGTACCGCATCGCAAATTGATTGTCATATCTAACCTTATTATCAACAGAAGAAACACATAAAACACAAAAAAGACCAGCAACAAAATGCATCATATTGAATAACATGGGCTAAAATTCAAGGTTGAGACCTAAAGCCACAAAACATGGTTGTACGATAACTACGCTTTTATTAATGTTCCAGACAGTCACTATCTAAAATGCAACGTTGCACTGGAATCTGAAGAGAGAGCAAAAGTCACGGATCAATCCACTCGTGCGTGATTGTGAGAGCGCCCCAGACAATCTGTGCGCTGCATTCCCAGTGTAGTGCAAAAGCATCCCAATGCTTAACCACATGCAGGCTGGTGAGCGGAGCGCTCCTGTGTGTGGGTTTGTTGTCCCGTCCATGCTTATGAGAGAAGACGGGTCCAGGATGCAATGCCCCCCTGTCTCAGTTAGTTTCTCTCCTCAGCTCAAAGGTAAGATTCTCACCTTTCATTTGAAAACTTTGCTCTGCGCGGCGCTGCTTCCAGTTAACGTGACGTTAGAATTATAAGGTTCTATCTCCATTTTTGTCAAAATTGAGTTTTTTTTACATAATCTGATCCATTAGGTGTTTATTAATGCCTGTGTGGTGTTATTTTTTAAATGTTGACATTTTTTAGTTAGTAATTCATAAAATACAAAGGTTCCATCTCACAAAACATAATCTTGGAATGTAAAAACTTTGAGGCTCAATATCTATGAACTGCCCTAAACGGAGATAGAACCTTATAATTCTAAACGGAGATAGAACCTTATCATTCTAAACGGAGATAGAACCTTATCATTCTAAACGGAGATAGAACCTTATCATTCTAAACGGAGATAGAACCTTCTCATTCTAAACTCACGAGTACCTGATCCTTGTAGTTCTAGGTATGTGTAATGTAAACGGATGATTTTGAAAGTAAAATGACTTGAGATTGAACATAACGGGACCTAAACTTGTATGCTGAATTAGACTATAGGCTGATACCGACCACCTAATAATATTCGACCAAGAAATAGGGATGAGAGAAACGGAGATGTAAGTGATGACATGGCTTTAATTGTTCTCATATCGCACAAATTATCATTAAAAATGTAGGTAGGAAGAGCGGGGACAGTTACAGCCTAACACGGTTTTATGGATTTACTCGAACTGTTTTAGCTATATATACCGTTTTGTTTTTACACAAACAAGTTACATTTATCATAGAGACCTATTATTATTGTGTTTTTGTATCTGAATGCTGCAATACCAATGTTGAGGAAACAAAGCCAAAGAATGTTACTCTTGTGTGGGCTACTTAATAACATGTAATTGTAATAAATGCGATTCTGATTCTGATTCTTACCGTTACCTTTTAACCTATCACATTTGATTAAAGACATAGGTCCTATCACTGACCCCATTGTGATAGCAAATGTAATACACTTCTCTATAGGCCTAAACATGGGGGGGTTGAACAAATTATATTTTAGATGAATGAATAACTGAATAGTGCAATCACAATCATGTTTTCCAATTTGGATTGTAATTTTTGCATTTAGATTGATAATGTTTTATACATATGTAGAGCTACATTATTATTGTACACTAAACATGTAGCCAAATTCTCTCTATTTTGTTTATCCTGGAAGGCTTTGTTTTTATTATTAATTAGATACATATATTATGTCCTGTAGTGTGTTCATTTCTTCTTCTGTAGAATGATGAACAAGTTGCAGAAAGTTTCTCTTTGTTGTCGATATTATATTAGGCTATGATGTCTCGTATAGGCTACAGAATGTTCATGTTTGTGCATTGTAATTGATCATTTATCTTCTAACCATTTGACATGGTTGTTTCTGGAAGAGGTGTGACACGCTCTCAATAGAAAAAAAATTACCATTTTATTTTGCATACATTAAGTTTTGACACGGTTATCATTGTTCTGGATGCCATTTCTGTCCCCTATCACCTCTGTGTCATGCCCCACTGATCCAGTCAACATAAATATGGTTGTGCATAGCATGGTGATTGCATGGACCAAGAAATCTATCTTTTTTGCATGGTGATTCATGGACCATGAAATCTATCTGATTTGCATGGTGATGCATGGACCAACAAATCTATCTGATTCCATTACTGTACTGATTCACTACAAATAGATCATTGAACAATACTGTGACACATGCCGCTACATGCATTTGTTTAACAAATTATTTTGTTGATTTTCCAAGGCTACATTTAACAAATCAGCATACCACTCAGTTTTTGTGTGGTGATCAAGTCACATTCACTATGTTGGTACTCTATGACATTAGCAATACATCAGTGACATTAATCCATTTGATTGGGCAATTCCCTTGCATCATGATCATGCACTACTCTGGAATAATGAAGATTAGATTAGATTAGATTAGATTAGATTAGATTCAATTTTATTGTCTTTGCAGAGTCCAAGTACCAGACAACGAAATGCAGTTTAACTAACCAGAAGTGCAAATAGTGACATAAAACATGATAGTCATAAGTGATAGGTACAGTATGGCAAGTACGGTAGGTATATACAGGAGATGGATAGCAGTAAACTATGTACAGTTAAGGTAGCTATGTACAGTATGGTGTATACAGATGTATAAATTAGAGGCTATATCAAAAAGAGGTATGTACAAATGTGCAAAGAATATGTGAGAACACACACAGTATGAGGAGCACAGTTAGCTAAAAACAGTTTTTCCTAATTCTGGGACATAAAATGTAGCAATCTCTGAGAGCGTGTCTGATCACCACCAGATCGCATTGAAAGCAATGATGTGAGGTAAATGGGAGCTTTACTAACTGCTTTATGTACAACTATAATCCAATGATAAGCCCTTCTTGAGTCCAAAGACTCTCAACCGACAGACTAATACAAAATATTTGGTTTGGTCATACTCTACATTACAATGTTTGTCTTCCTGCGAGTGGCCCAATATAAGCTAGTTGCTGTGAATTTGTTGTTTTATCAAAGTAAGAGTAGGATGTTAAAACAGTCCATGTTTTTTCTGATTCCAGGGTGATGAGTGATTGGATGGCAACGAAGGCTAACCCTTGGAGCAGCATGCTGCCTCTCTCCAGCTTCATTCTCCTGCTCCTACCCCTCCTCCTACCCTTCCTGCCCAGCAGGGCCCAGCCTCCCCAGGATCCCCGGGGATCACCATCAGGCCTCTTTTTCACCCAGCCCTCTTACAACGCCTCCATATTTGAGAACTCTGCAGCCAGGAGCTACATCAGCAGTGAGGTTAAGATGGGGATCACTCTCTGGGCTTCTCGCTTGGAGATCAGCTACTCCATCGTGTCTGGGGACAACGAGGACCTTTTCCAGGCGGAGGAATTGGTACTGGGGGACTTTAGTTTCCTCCGCATCCAGACTAACGGAGACAGTGCGGCCATCTTGAATCGGGAGGTTCAGGACAACTACACGCTGACCGTGCAGGCCTCTGCCCAGGGAGGATTGCGGGCGTTAGCGACTGTTAACATTAAGGTCTTGGATATGAACGATCTCAGGCCTCTGTTTTCCCCCACGTCCTATTCCATGGTAGTCCCCGAGAGTGCCCCCTTGGGAGCGAGTGTCGGGAGGGTGACGGCCACAGACGCCGATATCGGTTCCAACGGGGAGTTCTACTACTTCTTCAAGGAGAGGGTGGACCTCTTCTCTGTGCACCCGACCAGCGGGATCATCTCCCTCACAGGCCGTCCCAATATGGAGGAAAGAAACAGGTTTGAGCTGGAAGTGCAGGTGGTCGATCGTGGGATGAAACTGTACGGTAATAACGGGGTGAGCAGCGTCGCCAAAGTAGCGCTCACCGTAGAACGCATCAACGAGTTTGCTCCGGTTCTTAGCGCGGTCACGCTCAACCCGTCGTGGTTAGACAAAGACCCGGTCTATGCCGCAGTCACTGTGGAGGACCAGGACGAGGGCGAGTGTGGGGACATCGAGTGGGTGTCCATTATCGAGGGTGACCCCTTAGAACAGTTTGTTGTTGATTGGTCACCAGTAGGGAATGAGTATAAAGTTAAGACATCAGTATCAGTGGACTGGGATGCATTTCCCCAAGGCCTCAATCTGACCCTCCAGGCTAAAGACAGGGGCACGCCTCCAATGTTCTCCAATACCCAGGTAGTTCAGTTGCTGGTTAGAAAGCCAGAGCCAGTACAAGTCACATTTCACAAAGAAGTTTATAAAGTCAAACTAAGTGAGATAGCACCCCCTGGGACCATTGTAGAGGTGGTGAAAATATCTCCTGTTCCTCTTAGTGTCAACTACAGCCTCGACCCCTTCTCACTGTATTTCACTATTCATACATTAACTGGTGTCATCACAACCACTAGACCACTAACGACCATAGCCCAGGAGGCTGTAGAGTTAGCCGTGGTGGAGGCTATCAGTAATCTAAGAACAACAGTTCAGATCACCATAGAGGATGCTAATGACAACACCCCAAGGTTCACCAAACCCTTTTTTGAAACCTCTATCAACGAGAGCACACCAGTCGGCACGGTCATCCTAGTGGTGTCTGCTATGGACGACGACGTAGGGGAGAATGGGTTCATAACCCACAGCATCTCTGGCCTGCAGTCTCTACCGTTCACCATAGACCAGGACACGGGAGAGGTGAAGACTACTAATGAGCTGGACTTTGAGACCTCTGAGAGCTACATGTTTTCTGTCCGTGCTTCTGACTGGGGTTCGCCTTATAGAAGAGAGAACGAGGTAAACGTCACGGTTCGCCTACTCAATATCAACGACAACCAGCCCTTGTTCGAGAGGGTAGCCTGCAAAGGAACGATCGCTCGTGATTTCCCGGTCGGGCAGACAATTATCACCATGTCCGCCGTAGACGTAGATGAGTTGGGGCTGGCGGAGTACAGGATACTCACAGGAAACGAGCTAGAATACTTCAACCTAAACCCGGATTCTGGGGCCTTGTCGTTAAGGAGATCCTTAGGAGCAGCTGCAAATCTAGGAAGTGTAGTGTATAATCTGAGGGTGGTGGCTACAGATGGAGAGCTTCAGTCCGTGCCCACGTTTGTGAATGTTTCTGTTGTGATGGGTAAGATGCCATTCAGGAGTTTCGACTGCACGGAGACGGGGGTTGCCCAGATGTTGGCTGAAAAGATGCTTGGCAAGGCCATTGAAAAGCCGAAAGTGGATGAAGGCTACACAGATCTCTTCTCTGTGAACAGACAAACCCCTCAGTTTGAGTCGTTTCCCTTCAGTATTCTAGTGAGTGAAGACCTGGTGGTTGGTGCTAGTGTTTTCCAGGTTAGGGCACAGGACGGTGACACAGGCTTTAATGGGCGTATTCTCTACGCCATATCTGATGGCAACAAAGATAGCTGTTTCAACATCAATATGGAGAGTGGATTGATAACCTTATTTCAGCCTTTAGACCGCGAGCAAACAGATCGCTACGTCCTCAACATCACCATTTATGACCTCGGTCTTCCTCAGACGTCCAACTGGAGGCTGTTGACGGTCAACATAGACGACGCTAACGATAACCACCCTCAGTTCCCACAGGAGAGCTACTCCGCAGTCGTCCCAGAAAACACCACGGTCGGCACAAACGTGATCCGTGTCGCCGCCGTAGACAAAGATCTCGGCCAAAATGGCGAACTCACCTACACACTGCTGACTAGCCTCCCGCAGTTTGGCATCAACAGTGAGACGGGGGAAGTGTTTGTAGCTGGCCCACTGGACAGGGAGGGTGTCCCAGCCTTCAGCCTCAAGATCGAGGCCAGAGACAAGGCAGAGAGAGGTGCTCAGAGGTTCTCCGTGACCACGTTGAGCATTACTCTGGAGGACGTGAATGACTGTGCCCCAGCGTTCATCCCAAGCAGCTACAGTGCCAGGATCCTGGAGGATCTTCCCGTATGGGCTGTGATCTCCTGTGTAGAGGCCCAGGACCCAGACCTCGGCCCTGGGGGGCAGGTTCGATACTCCCTGGTTAACGACTACAATGGAACTTTTGAGGTGAGTGATGTGAAAAAATCGAGAAATTACATATTCATTTTCATAGTCTATGGAATTCATTTTCGGTGTTTTGTTTTCACTGTGCTGGGTGTCATGTTTTGTTGAAATGTGTGATATGGTATTTGTATGGTAAGGTATTCTGTATTGTATAGGTGGATGCGGTTAGCGGCGTCGTGAGGATGGGGAAGGAGCAGGACTATGAGAGACAGCAGTTCTATAACCTTACCATAGTGGCAGAGGACAAAGGACTACCTAGTCTGTCCTCCCTCTCTTTTCTGGAGGTGGAGGTGTGTACACTACATGCATGTGCACGCTCGCACGCACGCACGCACACACACACACACACACACACACACACGCACACACACACACACACACACACACACACACACACACACACACACACAGCGTTGTCGCTATGACAACGCTAGTTGAGAGGCTGACTGTTAATAGGATATCTCTCTACAG
The DNA here is from genome assembly GCF_963989245.1 of Nansenia antarctica. NCBI lineage: Eukaryota > Metazoa > Chordata > Actinopteri > Argentiniformes > Microstomatidae > Nansenia > Nansenia antarctica. The sequence goes on along the minus strand of NC_137693.1, from coordinate 4,648,980 downwards.
GTGGTTGATGTCAGTGAGAACCTGTATGCTCCCTACTTCTCTGACTTTGCTGTGAGGTCCTCTGTGAAGGAGAACTCGCGGGTGGGCACCAGTGTACTGACGGTGAGCGCCAAGGACGATGACAAAGGGAGGGACGGAGTGGTGAGGTACTCTGTCGGCGCGGGCAGCAGCTTGAGCAGTTTCACCATTGATGAAGAAACCGGTACGTCAATGTCAGTGTACCGAAAACCTCCTTACCGTTGTAAAACATGCACACCCACAACCTCTTCAGATAGATTTTGTGAAAAGGAATTCTAAATGACATCCACCCACATCCACATCAATACCTCTCTTTCTTTCTTTCTTTCTCTCTCTCTCCATCCTCCATCTGTCCCTTGGTAGCAGTCTTTGCTCTGTGCGCTCCACAGATTGATCCAGATGTAGATTGTGTGCGAGAGAGAGAGAGAGAGAGAGAGAGAGAGAGAGCGCAGTGTCAGTGTGTCAGGTCTCACATTGGTGTCATGTACCGGGATCATTACTATAATGAGGACATAAATGGCAGGGGCTGAGGCCTGGGGAGAACTGTGGCTGTGCCTGTGTCATTGAGTCAATCCTGTTAAGGAATATAATATTGATCTAGGCTCCCTTGTGTGGTAGTCCCCTCAGTAGTTCAGTGAATGGAGACTTGACCTAGAAAAGTGTAGCCCCGTTAGTTAGGTTAGTATGTGGTAAATGGACTGCACTTATTCCAAAGCGCTTTACAAAGGCCTCTCATTCACCCATTCACACACCAATGGCGGCAAGCTACCATGCAAGGCGCCGGCCCGCTCATTGGGAGCAATTTGGGGTTCAGTGTCTTACCCGAAGGACACCTCGACATGTGGCCAGACGGGGATCGAACCGCCGAACTTGCGATCATTGTTTTAAGCCATGTTTGTCCTTTCCATGTCAAGTCTCTGCTGGGAATATGTTGTTTCATGTTTGGAGTTAAGAGGGCTTGACTCACTCACCCTATTGCACTGTGGGGGACATTAATCCAAACCCCCAGACATGTGATTCATTTCAACGGTTTGGCCAAATTGAAAATGTGTAAGTAAAAACGTGCGTAAAATACTCAGTAGGTTTCTAAATGTCTCGAAAAGACTGTTCTGTAGGTTTCTAAATGCCCGAAATACTGCATCCAAAATGTTGATGTCACTAATTGTTTGGGCACATTTTCTCACCACTTTTTAAGTCCTACTTTTAAGTACTGTACATGACTTTAAACGAGAGGTCACTTGAACTGGCTGTTAAGTAGGGTAATTAGTATTGATTATGGGCTGGAGAGAGAGAGAGAGAGCAACGCTGGACTCGGCTGCTGCTGCGGACCGGCTCTCTAGCTCTGCCTAATTAGGTTGATGCTGTTAATCACCTCGTTGCTCAAACAAGGACAGAGGACGGGGGACCCTGGGAACATGGATTTTCCATGGGAAATCAAGCCGACTACCAGGACCCACAGGGGAGTGTAAGGAGAGGAGGATGAAGGGAAATGGGGAATAGGGGATCTGAAAAGTAGTAAGGAGGGTGAAGTTCGCTTTTCTTTCTCTCCTTTCATCTCGCTGTCGGATTTTAAAGGCCTTCATTAGTAATTTTGACTTGTTTTAGCTGATATACGACATACTAGAGCTGCACAATGTTATTGCACAATGAGTCAAGTCTTTGTCATTTAGGTCAAAGCATGTGTATTATGAGCAATAGATTCAATTTTCCTACAGGTAAGTGTGACGTGGCTAGCCTGTTTGTAAAGTTAGCGCCCAGAGTCAAATATAACCCTTTGAACCCCCTTCACAGGCTTTTTTTTGCAACTTAGTCAAACAACCTTTTGACACATTTGATTCAGAATTGAATAAAACCTATATCTGGCATTACTCTCCCAAATAGCTCTGTTTATTACTAACGTCATCACTTAGTGCATGATCTGTCCTTTGAGTATTTCTTTCAAGAATAGCCAGGCTGACAAAAAACTGGCTGACGTGGGCCTTTAAAGTGTGTTGTTACAATACTATTGTAATGAATAATCCATTACTGAAAAGACACCGACTCAAACATAATCAGTAGGCTTAGCTAAACATAATGATTTTGGAAGTGAGGTGTATCGTTCCTAAGGGCCCAAAGAGTTCCTTTTCATTTTCAGAGCGAAAGTCTGTGCTGCCAGTTAAGGACAGTGGCTGTCTTTAGTCATGGCCGCCCACTGTCCACCCACAATGCATTTAGCTGCCATGACTGAGTGACTGCAGCCCACTGATCGACCGGCTCAATATTTGATTTTCTTTCAAACAATATGTGACAGCAGCTGGTGAAACCGGGAACAAGTCATCAGCCGATTTCATATCTGGACTTTCATTCCAAAAAATGTCTGCGTTCTTGAAAATCAATGACACACTCGCTAGTCAACTAACACAGCTTCTTTTGTGTCTAAAGTAGTGTCAAACTAAGTAGTAGTGGGGATTACTCACCGAATCCATTGCATTACAATATTTTGGCTTGACTAGCGAGTGTGTCTTTGATTTTCAACAACGTTGACATTTATTAACATTTCTCGGAATAAAAGTCTGAACATTTTGATTGGTTGGCCACTTGTTCCCGGTTTCACTATCTGCTGTCACATATCAATATATAAAGGTGATGTAATTGAACCAAAAACAATGAAAGTCTAACTTTCCTACTCAATTCCCACCAATTCCCACTGTGGGAAAAGTTAGGACACCCTATGCCCTCATAGCTGATATTGCCCCCTTATAAATAACCACAATTAGACGTTCCCTATAACTGTCTACCAGTCTCTGACATCAATTGGGAGAACGTTTTCCCACCCCTCCATGGAGAATTCTTTCAGCTGTGTGATGTTTGAGGGGTGTCTTGCATGCACAGCCTGGTTCAAATTACCCCATTTGATTTCTAATTGTTTGAAGATCTTTTTTAAATCCCTTCCCAGACTCATACGCTCCTACAACCTTCTTTCTGAAGGTCTCAGAGAGCTCTTTTGATCTCGCCATGGTGATACCACTGACTTCAACAAATCAAAGAGCAAACCAAAACGAAATGTCTGATGTTTAAATAAAACAGGCTGCTCTAAAATTGGTGCTATATACTTCCAATTTCAGCATTCAATTTGACTCTAGACCCACCAGGGCTTCCCACAATGAATTTATTCCTGCAATACATTTACAGTTCTTTCTTTAGCCTAGACACACCACACCATGTCAGAGCCTCTTCACCCACTATCTAGAACTGATACACCCGGGATGTTTAGTAATGAGTTTTTCACCTTGGGAGCTGGACATTTCCCCAGACACATCCCAGGGTAGGATGGAAGAGACGTAGGACCCTCCCAGGCTTAAAGGCACTTTGAGCAGGAATTGGTATTCCTGTCATTGTTTTGGGGAAAGCAATTTCTCATTGGGCTGCTGTCAGATGCTAGCGAGCACTCTATTAGGGTGTGTGTGCGTGCTGGCTGCACTATTTCCCTGTAGTCAGGTTACAGCCCTTTAAACAACTCTTTTTAGAAATACATTTGCATTAAGGAACTATTTCACACCCTGTTTGGTGTGATCAACACAGTGTTGATGTGTCTGTGTTAGCGGCTCTATTCAAATGCAGGTGTCGAGGTCTCTGCAGTTCCGCTGGGCCTCTTCCTTTAATAGATTTATTCATTTCGATCGATTTCAGTCATTGAAAAAATTGAAAGAAAAGAAAAGAGGAACACCAGTTGCGTCATGCCCTCAATGCCTCCTCTGTCTTTTTTTCTCTCCGTCTTTTGAAATGTCATGTTCTTGGTGAGGTGATGTGGGATGTATGCTGTCTACTTTGAGGTGGATGTATGCTGTCTACTTTGATATATGTTGAATTCTCAAAAGAAGATTCCCCTAAGAGCTCTTAAAACAGAGTGGCTGCTGTGTTGTCCCCCCCTGTCTGTGTGACGTGTGTGTCTCTGTGATCTAGATGAGATTTGTTTGAAAAGGGCATCGTCAAGGACACCAAGGCCAAGGATGCGTTACAGCAAACGCTTTACTCTGCATACTGCAAGCTCTGGGCTCTTGCGCGCACACACAGAGACACACACACACACACACACACACACACACACACACGCACACACACACACACACACACGCACACACACACACACACACACACACACACACACACACACACACACACACACACACACACACACACAGACTCTGATAATTAAGGTTATACCTCAGACATGTCACTGAAGGACAAGTGACATGGGCTTTGATTTAATTTATTTTCACGGTTAATTAAGATTTATGACCTCTTTGAAGTGCTTTCCTCATAGTGAAATCTAATGGCGTTGAGCCAACGCTGTCAGGCAAAGCACAGTCTATAGGCTTAGGGTTAGTCTATATCTAGTTTGAAACTTATAAATTGGGGTTTTGACAAATGCTCTCTATGGGTGTCTAAGGAATGTATCCAATAAGATATCTGTTATATAAAATATCCCTTCAGAGATGTGAGAGCAAAGATACAGCAGCGTTTCCTCTCTGTAACTAGGTCATGTCAAAAGAAACATCGGTTCCTGTCAGGAGAGGCGTCATTTCTTGACTCTACAGCGGCGCCCACCAGGGTGTGAGATGTCTTTATCCTAAACTCCAAAGCTAAACTATGACATTAAACATGTTTATTTATTCATTGAAGGCGCCACGCCAGCTGTTTGCTTCTTGGCTTTTCTTCAAAGAAAAATACTCAAAAAAAAGGAACGAAATACTCAAACAACGAAAGCACTGAATGATGGCTTTAGTCATTCACGGAACTACTGTATTTGGGTAAGTAACGCCAGATTTAGCTAGGAGCAATTGTCAAAATGTTGTAGAAAGGTTGTTTGACATACGTAGTCGCAAAAAAGGCTGTGAAGGGCTGCTCAGAGGGTTATATTTGACTCTGGGCGCTAACTTTACAAATAGGCTAGCCACGTCACACTTTGGAGGTCTAGTTGTAGGAAAATAGAATCTGTCACCCCAAATCCACATACTTTGACCTAAATGGCAATTCTCTGACTTGACTCATTGTACAATAACTGTAGCTCTAGAATAGCTCTATATAACTGTGTGAAATGTCATACTCCATGACAAGTGGGAAATTGTTTTAGAAGAAGCTATGAAAATAGAATGTGTTGGCCAAAATCCACCTTATTTGACACAAATGGCAGTTTTTGGAATTGAATCATACACACACACAAACACACACACACACACACGCACGCACGCACGCACGCACACACACACACACACACACACACACACACACACACACACACACACACACACAGACACACACACACACACACACACACACACACACACACACACATACACACACACAGACACACAGACACCCCCCCTCCGCCACTGTTGACTGCTGATGCATGCTTGTGTGAATGAGTGGCAGCCTGGGGTGAGTGTTTTGTAGCTGAGTGAGTCACTCGTGGCGCCACCTCACACAGAGGCTGGCCAACACATGTCACCATCAGCCAGGGAGAAGCAGCTAACTGTAACAGTAATTATACAACAGTTAGTTCCGACCAAGTAATTTGATTGGACAAGAGGCATTCCATGAGTGCTGATATACAGTATAACAGCACTGGGACTTTTAACTATATGTATCACTCCGCCGCACAGATGTTCTACTAAATGACCGTTAATTAGACGACATGTTTGTGTTCAGGTTACTAGGCAACAGTCCATTTGAAGTTCAGTTGCGGAACTATTTTTTGATTATTTTTATGATTAAATAAACAAACAAATCATAATCTGTTGTCGCTTATTACTGTTAACTAATAAATCGCGCTGTAGAACTGTTGTATAAAAGCAATATCACACTCGAGGTCGTGCTGTTATACTGAATATAACAGCCTGTGGCCTCGTACCTACGGCCGAATCACAGCCGTGCTGATATTCAGTATAACACACTCCCTCTCGTGTGATATTGCTTAAGTAAGCAACAGTAAGTAAGCTATGATTGGAAACAAAGTAGTATCCAGTTATGGAACTATATTTAGCACTACCTTGGCTGATGTGATGTGGGTTGACTAGCCAACTCCGTTTTCTCTCTGCGACATTCTAAAATGGTCTCATCTCGTCGCGGACCGTTGGTCTGAACTGGCCGTAACACCCCAAACACTGTCACTGTCCTGTTTCAGCCACTGGATCACACTCATAGACATGGCCTGAAGCCACGTGTTCCACGGTCCTCTGTTTGGTTGGCAAAAGGTTGGGCATTAACCCTAACTCCAACCCGAACACCCTAACCCCAACTGGATGTCCCGTGCCCCAGAGACGCCCCTATGGCTGGTGGCGGCACAAGAGTGTACGGTACTTGTGTTGAAGCAGAGTACCCAGCAGCACACTTCCTGAGTTCTGACAGGAAACAGGTCACCTTAGCTGTCAGCATCTCACCTTCCTCCAGGCCATCAGATTCACAGGCCAGAGTTTCAGAGAGAGAGTGTGTGTGTGTGTGTATGTTTGTGTTTGTGTTTGTGTGTGTGTTTTTGTGTGTGTGTGTGTTCATTTTTTCCGATGAGGGAATAGCAAAGGTAGCAGTTTGGTCAGCTATGATTAGTAGTAGAGAGACTGAAGAGCTGAGGGTCACCCAGCAGAGCAGAGAGGGAGGTCCGTTTTTTAATTTTTCTATTCCTCCCTTTTCTATTCCTCCCTTTTCTATTCCTCCCTTTTCTATTCCTCCCTTTTCTATTCCTCCCTTTTCTATTCCTCCCTTTTCTATTCCTCCCTTTTCTATTCCTCCCTTTATTGCAATGCATGTGATACTGCTGACTAAGCCCACACTCAGTCTAATCAGTACGGTACTTGGGCGACACACAGCAATAGATTACCTCATGCGTGGTACACACACACACACACACACACACACACACACGCACACACACACACACACACGCACACACACACACACGCACACACACACACTTCTGCTAACTGTCATTGTCCATTAGTATTATGCTAGATCTCTTTCTCACACACCCCCAGGAGCGATCTACACCGCTGGAATCCTGGACAGTGAAACCAAGGATTCCTATTGGCTAACAGTTTACGCCACGGACCAGGCCGTCAAACCCCAGCGCGCCTCTATCGAGGTCTTCATTCAGGTACTCTATTCTATCTCTATCCCCTATCCCCTAATGTCCCTATCTCAATTGAAGCGTGCTTTTATACTCAGCCTTTATACTTATATGCTTTTACAGCAATTAACCCCCCCCCCCCCCCCCCCCTTCTCTGTCTCTCCTTATCCCTCCCTCAGGTGGAGGACGTCAATGACAACGCTCCGCTGACCTCTGACCCCATCTACCACCCGGTTGTCATGGAGAACTCTCCTAAGGATGTATCAGTCATTCGTATCCAGGCAGAGGACCCGGACATTAGCGCCACCCCCAGTCGCCTTAGTTACCGCATCACCGCCGGCAACCCACAGAACTTTTTCTCCATCAACCAAAAAACAGGCGAGGGAGATGTGTTTTTATCTTCTTCTTTGAGAGTGAATGGAACTGGACACATATACTGTAGGGGCATTACTGCCCCGGTCATGCCGAATTAGATCATTTCAGACCCAAATAACTGTCAGACTAAGGGCTGTGCGTGGCGGAACTGCTCCGGCTCTCGCTGTTGCGGCTTCCCTACTGGCAGCGTGTCTTCTGTGGCTCTAACTGCGGAGCTGCTACTGCCAGCCCTATCTGTGTACATTGAGTTTTGCCTGCAACACGCGCGGAAACACACCGAAAAAATAGGCGAGAGTCCTAATCTCTAGATGGCGTGTCGCGGCAGCCAGCGTGAGACACACTCGAGACCAGCGCCTCGCGCACGCTGTATGGCTGCTCCAACTCGTTAACACGGGCGCCGAAATGAAATGCACACGCGCTGCTGAGGTTGTTCGGCCCGTTAGAATGCCCAGTCATCTAGAATCTTGATGAGGTTTTTGAAGGGATCTTGCTATTAGCTCATCAATAATCATCATACTTGCTATTGGCTCATCAATAATCATCATCATCATACATTTTCTGGAATTAATGTTATGGTAATGGGGCAATGTCCTAGCTCTGTCATTATTCCGGGCTGTAGCCTCTATGGGATCTGCCGTAGTAGGATTACATTCATCAATCAATCCAGGCAGGATATTTCCATGTTTTATAAATGACATGAAATATGTTGCTTGGAGCTGGCTGTAATGTTGACCCCGAAACGTAGCTGGCATGAGTGGAATGGCCAGGATGTAGTGGGTGAATACAGACACACACACACACACACACACACAGACATGTAGGCAGGGTTTGTGTCCTTCAGTTGTGTGTGTGTGTGTGTGTGTGTGTGTGTGTGTGTGTGTGCTTTAATCAATTAATGAATTGATCGTGGGTGTCAGTGGGTGTCGTGGGTGTGTCAGTCAGGACAGCTATGTATAGTGATGAGCCAAATTAGTCGCCCTGGGGCCCTGTTAGCATGTCACCTCACATGAATGTTACGCAAGATAATTATGTGTGTGTGTGTGTGTGTGTGGCGCGGGGGGGGGGGGGGGGGGGGGCGCGCTTTACAGTGGCCTCTCATTCCCCCATTCACAAACACATTCACACGCCAATGGCGGCAAGCTACCATGCAAGGCACCGGCCCGCTCATTGGGAGCAATTTGGGGTTCAGCGTCTTGCCCAAGGACACCTCAGCACGTGGCAATAGTTATAAGAGACAAGTAAGACAAACAAGACAAGTGGTAATAGTTATAAAAAGACAAATAAGACAAGAGACAAATAATAAAAAATAACATAAAAGTCAGAATATTTTGATTGGTTGCCGGCTTGTTTCTGCTTTCACCAGCCACTGTCACAAATAGTCCCTCGCCCTCAGTAAGCTTGTTTATAAGCCTGATTGCCTGGTGGAAGTAGCTGTTGGTTAGCCTCTGAGTTTTGGCACTGAGGCTACGGTACAGACTTTGTCTCTTGGTCGACATCAGCTCTCACAGACTGTGGTTGTAGTGGCTGGGGTCTTTGATAATCCTCTGGCCGTTGCTGACCCACCGTTTGTTTGTATACAGTATGTATCCTGGATGGAGGGAAGCTCACGTCCACCGATGTGCTTGGCAGTCCGCACAACCCTCTGCAGTGCTTTGCGCTTGAGGGCAGTGCAGTTACCATGCCGGGCAGTGAAGCAAGCAGTCAGGATCCTCTCGGTTGTGCCGCATGTTAATGATCAATGATTAAATGGTTGCATTTGATGAATGAATCTCTTCAATATCCAGTGAATCATTCAGGAAGTTTCTTTGAAGTGTTTTGAGGTCTCGTGAGGTCGTCAAGTTGTTGTTGATAGCTGTGTTTATGTTGTGTTGCGGCTTCTCCGTTTCACACTACGACAACCTCTGATGAAGAAAAGTCGTCTAATGGTAAATGGTAAATGGTAAATGGACTGCACTTATATAGCGCCTTTTTTTCTGCTCCAAAGCTGCTCCAAAGCGCTTTACAACAGCCTCTCATTCACCCATTCACACACACATTCACACACCAATGGCGGCAAGCTGCCATGCAAGGTGCTGGCCCGCTCACTGGGAGTAATTTTGGTCTAATGACCTTCAAT